>NW_024067824.1:300000-499956 GCF_009389715.1 Phoenix dactylifera | reverse complement strand
GTCTTTAGCATTTGGAGCTCCAAGCTTTAACAACCGACCATGCGATTGGGTTGCATGATCTTGCAACGTCATTAACTTAAGAACACGACCATAATACATCGTAATATTTTTTTTTTCATGCTTGCATTGCCAAAGCTTATAAAAGCATTGAAATCTAATTTTGCAATGGCGCTAAGATCACTATATGATTTAAAAATAACAAAATACTAGTGTTTCCAAAATATTGAAATATTTATCACCATCAATTCCTCTTGTTTCAGACTCTCAGTTTATTCCGCGTGCCTTTGCCAAGGCATGCATTGGACTGAGTCACTGACTGCCGGCTACATCCAGTCACATGTTGTGAGCCTTACACCCCCCCCCTCCCCTCCTCCAACTCCAAGGCACGTTGGAAATGATCATTGTTATTTATTATTAACAGGATATGATTATAATATACATATTTTCTTTGTGGTTGTCATTTGTCAGTGTAGAAAACAGTGAGGAATCTAATAAATTTGAATGTTGGGCGCTTGGCTATATATATATATATATATATATATGGTTGCCTCTCCTGCGTCCGAATAAAGATATGTTTAACACCGGTCCCAAGGGAACCACCTATAATTAATAAGAGTGCGTACTTTCTCTCGTGGCAAATACTCTCTCTCTCTCTCCGCGACAGTAAAACTTCAGAGAGAGAGAGAGAGAGAGAGAGAGAGAGAGAGAGAGAATTAATTGTATGTTGAAGAATTAGTTAATATAAAATTATGAAAAAACAAAAAATATTTTTAAAATTATAAAAATTAAGAATATTTTTTGTCCAATAAAAAATGGGTAGAGTAGGTTATCAATCCCATATATATATATATATATATAAAGACTTCCTTCTTCGTGTTTGGGGACTCCTGTGAATAAATTGGCAACTGATTTGGAAAGATTGACCTTCTGGCCCGATTCCATGTGGTCCAGGTCCCCGAACCCCTCCCCTTCCTTAGGCTATGGAACGTTATCCCCCCAAAGCCCCCCTCGGAGGGGAATAGGAGGTAATTAACTAGACGAAAGAAATATATATATGGTTGCCTCTCCTGCGTGCCAATAAAGATATGTTAAACACGCGGTCCTAAGGGAACCACCTATAATTAATAAGAGGGCTAATTTTTTTTAAAAAATTTGGTTGCTCCCTCATCAATGACTCTTTTTTTTTTGCACCCACTAAGAAGATCATTTGGAGATTTTTTTTTTTTACATCAAATCCCATCGCATCCATTTTAAATTAGAAATTAAAAAGTTGAAGTGGGACAAAACTCCCTCCTATAACAGAGACTATTCATCCCATGATTTGAAAAAATTAAAAAAAATAAAAATATGTGAAGTGTCGATTGTGAGGTTGTTTGCTTGTATCTCTTCTTCCGCGTCAAGCTATCCATCCGTGAGGCCATTTGCCCTAAACTCTTCATCCTCATCAAGCCATTTCTTCAATCTCTCTCCCTTCACGAGGCCTTCCTCCTTCTCATCCGAAGTCTTCGACCTTCCTCTAGATCTTTGCACCTAAAGCTCTTTTTTCTCCTGAAGGCATCCTCTTCTTCTACATGATACATATTTGGCAAGTAAGTTATTAGCAAACAATGCACGCCTCCAAGCAAATTATGATATTCACTGGTACACGACCGGTGGCCACATGATAAACACTTGATAAATAAATCATCCAGTGACCCAATATACACACTTAGAAAAGATCAATATATAGTTTTCAAAAATATAATGTTTAGCAATACATAGTTCATAGCTAAGTGATATAGCAAAATAAGTCATTCTGCAACCTAATACATACTTATAGAAAAATTAATACATAGTTTTCATACTATCGTTTTCGCCAATATACAATCTATAGGTAGAATGATACCGCTCGATGGCTCTCTGATACGTACTATAAACTTTTTTAATACATATCCATCAATGACCCAATATACATCTCCAAGAAATATCAAAAACTTAATTTTCTTAGATTTCCACTGACTTTTAGGGGCAAAAACACGAAAAGGGAGAGAAATTTGGATAAAGAGAAATGGATTAGAGAAGGAGATGGAAGAAGTCCACATTCATTCTTTCTGATCCTTTTGTAGCTACACCGTTGTTGTTGATCACCCTAACCCAGCAGCTGCTATTAAGCCTCCACCTCCAAAGTTTCATACACGCCGAGAACACATAGAACATATATTAGATGAGCATATTATTTCTACCAGGAGAGAAAACTACCAATGTTACCTTGTTCGGTGGAGAAGGTCGACCCGAATCAGATGTGACGTGAATTTCGCGAGCCGAGTTACAGGCGTCTTGACCTTGGATCTTCTGGAGCAGTAACGACAGCCGACCAGATCTGCACTCGACGGGGGTCGAGTTTTTGTCCATCCGGGAGGAGTTAATGGGGACATCAGCTAGGCCACCATTTTATTTGCATGTTTATTTTCTTATTTTATTTCTGGGTTTATTTGCATTTTAGGGCTTATTTGTAGTTTATTTTATTTCTGGGTTTATTTGCATTTTAGGGCTTATTTGTGGTTTATTTGTGTTATTTGTGGGCTTATTATGATTTATTTCTGTGTAAGGGGGTTTATGCAAATTGTGTATTTGGGCCCTATATATAGGGAACTATTTTCATGATGAGGTTTTTAATGAAGGTTTAACAATTTCTTCCCTACGTCTTCCCCTCCTCTCTTCCTCCTTCTCTTCACCCTATTCACTTCCTCTTCCTCCTTCTCTTCTCCATCTTTTTTTTCTGTTTTCATCTTACAGCTATAACGTACAGTAGTAATCCCAAAAGTACATCATCACCACCCGCAGTCATCCTTCCCGGATCTGGTTCGGCATCATTTAGATATGGCAACAACAACCACAGTATAGGCGAAAGAGGTTGGTGCAGTAGACTAGGTGATCAGTAGCCTTGATACCATGCTAAAATTTTGCAGAAGAAAAGAAAAACAAGAAAAAAAGAGAGAGAAAAGTAATTTTATTTCTCTGTTCCCTCATATTTAATGCATCTCGGGATTATATATATTCGTGTATAGACTCTAAATAAGAAAATAATATAGGTTGATATAAAATCATATTAATAAAGAAAAATATTACTCACTAATACAAATTGTTATGTGATTCCTAAAATTGCTAAAACAAGATAATGCTAACAAAAAAAAAGTAATACTTATTGATACAGGATCATACTAATAAAAAAATATTATAGGCTGATATAGATAGTTACGTCATTTTCAAGATTATGCTAATAGAGATATTGACCAAATGGCTGCACCCACGCTTCCCTTCCTTATCTTCCCCATGCGGCGATCCGGTAGCCCTTGTTGGGAGAGTTCTATTATAATATATATTATCCCATTGTGGTTATCTATGTAGAAAATACTGAGGACTCTAATGGATTTGTAGGCTAGACAATTGGAGATTCGAGGGACGTGGGATGACGTTCCAAGCATTTCTATTAATCACTGTTGATCTCCAATCGAGATGAGATTGTGTGGTCCTATATTTATAATTAGTAGTCTCGAGAGTCTCTTAATTAGATCATGCGGTTCTTAATAAATTCTGCAATGCTGCAGTTTTTTTGACGCTGGTCTTATTTAGGTACGTTCATCTCTCATACCAAATTAGTCATTTTCTTATGTTCAGTCCTCTCTACTGGCATGATGCTCACAAATTGATAGGTGAATGTACAAGCCTTGTTAGACCCTTATCATCCCTTGTGTATTGCATCAATATGTGATTACTACTATGAAATTGAGAGGTATAGTATAATCGAAAGAAAATATTTTATTCTTATGATGAAATAGATTTTGAATTCCCGAACAGGGAAAAAGGTCCAAAACATCTTGTGAAATAGAGTTTTTGCTCATTAGCCTGAGCTCAGATGCTTGTTAAAAGATGGATAATATAAAATTATTCAATTAACCAACTAAACATTGCCCAAAAAGTGATAAATAAATGTATTCGATTAATGGATTAAAAGGGTACTTGATCAGCAAGCTATTTTTGGAAAGGGTGAAATTAATAATGTCGACCACCCAAAACTTTTTCTCCCTTTATAGCTTTCTCATTTTACCATTACCAACTAAACAGTAAATTAATTTATTCACTGGTTGGGTTATTACGGTTCAATGGCTCGTTAGCTATTCAGCATAAATCAAAGTTTATGCAAGCGAACAAGCAGGGAAGTGGGGTCCACAATCACGGCCGGCCATGTCCTCCTTTCCCGAAGCAAAAGCCTCGGGCCCCAGCTGCCGTCCACGTGGGGTGCACCCGCCACATGAATCACGACGGTGGTCCAAAATAATTTGCCCGTCTGGATGTGCATCTCGGGGCGTCAAAGATTCTTGGTGGTTGGTATATATCTTGCCGCAGCTAGCTGAGCCAAAATACTTTGCACCTCGCTGCTGCCCATTGCTTGGTTCTGCTTCTGATGGCCACCATTCCCTCAAAAGTGCAACAAGAAAAGGAGGAGAACCCAATTCCGAGCCCTCCTCAGAAGTACAATGACCTCATTTCAGCATTGCCACTTTGCACATCCTTGCCCCACCTCTCTTTGAGACAATACCAAGGCTTTTGGTTCCCGGATAACTGGCTCCCAAGCATCATGACCATGCAGAACCACTTCAAGGCTCGCCCCACCGATCTCATCCTTGCGAGCTACCCGAAGTCCGGCACCACCTGGCTGAAAGCGCTCGCCTTCGCTGTCACGACCAGAACCCGGTACCCGTTGGCCGACCACCCTCTCCTAAGCCTCAACCCTCACGACTGTGTCCTTTGCGTTGATGAGCTCTTTGCCGACGGCCATGCTTCCAAAGCAGAAGCCCTTCCTCCCCCCAGGTTGCTTGCCACTCACACTCCTTACTCTGTGGCTACCGGACTCGGTCACCTCTGCCGAGTCTGAGTGCCAGATCATATACGTTTGCCGGGAAGCCAAGGATGTAGCCATCTCCGGATGGCACTTCGGCCAGAACATTCCATGGTTACATGTGGAGGAGCAGCATCTGCTGGCCGAAAATTTGAAGCTGTTCTGCCAGGGGCTTGGCCCTTTCGGGCCGATATGGGATCACATTCTCGAATACTGGAGGGAGAGCCAGAGGAGGCCCAACAAAGTATTGTTCTTGAAGTATGAGGAGATGATGGAGAAACCAGTGGAGAATGTGAAGAGATTGGCGGAGTTGTGGGGTGCCCCTTCTCTGAAGGGGAGGAAAGAGAAAAGGTGGTGGAGGAGATTGTACAGCTATGTAGTTTGGAGAAGCTCAAGAACCTGGAGGTCAATAAGACGGGAACTTTAGCATCGACAAATATACCGAATGCTTCGTTCTTTAGAAAAGGAGAGGTGGGGGATTGGCGGAATCATCTGGATCCGGAGATGGCTCGGAGTGTGGATGAAGTTTTGCGAGCAGAAGTTGCGGGGTTCGGGTCTGACACTCGGAACTATTAAAGACTAATGCAGAACTTAATTATGTAGTAAATTTATCTCATAGTTGCTAATGTGTCCTATGTTACTGTAGTCAGTCGGAAGTCTTTTAAGTGAGTCAAGTAGCTGTAACCAAGTGTCCTTGATTTATGCTTTTGTGGCTTTGTTTTAGAGCTATGGTGGTCATGAGTTAGTCCTATATGTGGTCCTTGAAAAGCGAAGTTTGTTATGCTTTTAGGTGTATTTAGAAGTTTTTCAGATGAATAAACTTGGCAGTTCAGTTGTTCAATCTTCTGTCCGTTTTATTTATTTGCTGAGATATGTGGTAAAGCACTCTGCTCTGCCTCTCTAACATTTGTTGTTGCAAAGTGAGCTGATGTCTTTAGCATTTGGAGCTCCTTGTTTTAACAAGGACTACGGACTTAGGAGCTGCTGCCGCCAGCTGCTGCCAGCAGCAGCAGCAAAGAAGGCGACCACACATGGCATGTGATTTGGATTACGATGTAATTTTTTTCCTTCTGCGTCTAAGCTTAATTTGTAGCATTAAGTTTTCTCTAGTCGTTTAGAGGACTACTTTCATGTACTTTAATCCTTCTTTTATCAGTTATTCTATATCCATGTATTGTATTCTGAGATTAGAATCGTAATTTTACATGTCAACATGATAAGTTTTTTTTTATAATCTTGACTATCTTAATGATAGAAAGCTTCATTATAGAATTAAGAATATAATTAAGTAAATATTTTTTTCTTTTTTTATGTAATTGGTCATTAAAATTTTATTTTCAATTAATTAGTATTAAAGGGCTACGTTGGTAATCTAGAACTTAAGAGTGTGATGACAGAAAATTACTAGAAGATAGAAATTGTGCGATTCCAGAAGTGAAATCTTACGGTATCCATTTATTAATTATGCATGGTCCCAAAAATATATTATTTCTCTCTCTGAGAACCTCACCAAACCTCTTCCCTCAATATGGTATCTTCTTCTTAAAATAAATTTCTAATGTATTACCCAAGTAAAAAATCCCCAGGAAGTTAAGTCTTTCTAATAAGCTCTCACCCTGATTTTTTTTGTTCTTGGATTTTATTCTGTTTTCATGCACATGCACAATATGTACAAAATACTAGAACTTGTATGCCCTTTTGTTTCCTCGATCGCATTTTTAATGTATGAATTTAATCTTTTTGGCCATGCGGAGCTAGACAATACATATAAAACTCCCATGACCAACATATAATATATGTGCAGTCCCATAAATTTATTTTTTCTCAAAGAAACTCACTAAATATTTGTCAAATATGTATAACTTAGCAATGCTTTAAACCATCAATGCTTAAAAATGTCATCACAGCCACAACTTAACAACGCTTTAATGCATCTTTACCTAGAGACGCCAACTAGCTAGAATCATCACTAAGCGATGCTTATAAGCATCATTAAAGACCGGCCATGTGGTAGGCCCGCATGCTATGGATCTTGCGACACTTTTAAAGAGCATCGTTAGGTAGCGATGCATAGAAGCATCATTAACTTAAGGACACAAACATGAAGTATTATAAATTTTTTTCCATGTTTGCATTGCCAACGCTCCATTGATGCTTATGAAAGCATCGAAATCTAAGTTTGCAATGCTTATAAACTTTGTTTTATGATTTAAAAAGCATCAGAAATGCTAGTTTTTCCTGTAATCTGAAACATTCATCGCCATCAAGGCTTCTTGCTTCAACCTCCGTGTGCCTAGCCTGTGCCAAGGCATGCATGTGACTGAGTGACTGCTAGCTACATGAAGGCTTCTTGTTTCAACCTCTCTCAGCTTTACTCCGCATGCCTGTGTGAGGCTTACCTACCCCCCAAGTCCCAACCCCCGCTGGCTACATCCAATCAATCACATGCTGCGAGGCTTGCCTACCATCTCTGCAACTCGGTAGTGTCTCTCCAACTCCAAGCCATGTTGGTAGAGGGATATTATATTAAAATAATTCATTGTTATTTATTATTAATAGGGTATACTTATAATATACAACATTTGCTTCGTGGTTATCGATGTAGAAAACAGTGAGGAATCTAATAAATTTTAATGTTGGGCAGTTGGTTATATATATACATATATACACATTAAAAGGGTAACAACAGGGTCGGCCTAATAGTGAGGTTGGTCTATTATTACCTAAGTGTCATTAATTTGAAACATGAACCAGCCTCTCTGCATACAGAGATAAGGCTTAGTAAATCTAACCCTCTCTAGACCTCGGTACGTAGTAGCAAGAACCTCATGTATTGGGATGCAACAAGATAATTGTGAAACTATATTTTTTTATTTTTCTGAATGTTATTTCTGAATTGAAATGCATATGAGCCAATATAAATGTGTGCTTTGATGGTACTCTAACCACCTGTATATAGCATACACTTTTAAGAATCTTGGCTGATGCATACATAAAATTGGTTGCTAGCCCTTATACAATTTTTCTTATGGATTTCTTAATACAGTATAAGAAAAAGGGAAGGGCCCACTTCATCTAAGGAAACAAGGGATCTTATAACAACAAAATAAGATAGATAAGGAGAGTATAGTTGGTCCTTCTTTGAACAAAGTTTGTAACACAAGAAAGAAATAAATAATGAAAGAAGTTACAGATTCCATCAAACACTATAAATAAGCATAAATCCTAAAAAGCTTACAAAAACTAAAATATTAAATAAAAAAATCCAAAAATTAAAATAAGGACAAAATCATTGTTCTCCATCAAACTGTAGAGCCCTAGAGTTCTATATCACGTAAAAGCATGAGTAGAAGAATTTGATTGTATCCTTTTCGCCCACGGTACCGAAATTTTTCAATAGTTGGAGCTTAGTACTCTAATATTTACATCTATAGCAATACAGTAGGCGTATAGACACCTTAGAATCTTGAGAATATTCCTCAGTGTTGAGATGGACTTCTAGAAAGTGTGATGGTTACCATATCAATTCTGTGAAATGTCCAGCTCCTCCAAATTTATATAATTTTGTGTCAATTCTAGCAGATTTAGGTTTGACCAATTTTAAGCTGACATTAGGCATACAACACAGTCATGCACACCAGGTTAGGCAACCATCATCAGCTGTCTTTTATTTGTTATTTTTTGGACTTGCAATTTCAAATTCTTATCCATGTTACTGAAGTTGACTAGAGAGCAACCATTTGCAGAGGTAGAATCAAGCCTGGGCCGTATCCTTCAGAACACAAGACATTGTTTCCCACTGGGTTCCCAAGAAACAATTGGATTAGGTTCCCAAGAAACAATTGGATTAACTGTTTCAAGAATGCGAACATAGACCTGTTCATGTATACTGGTATGTGCCAGATGCTACAGCCTCACATACACCTAGAACCAAGGTTTTCAGTACCGATACAGGTACCTGCACTGGTACCAAACTGGAATAGAGTCAGGATTTTTCAGTTCTTGGTATTGACTCAGTTTGGGGGTGTATTGAGTATTGTTTCCTTCGGTACAAGTCAGAATGCGCCTGGTATAGACCAATACAGTCCAGTACTGAAAACCATGCCAACAAATACTATTTTAACTAAGCAACCTGGACAGCATTGGCAAATGAATGATTTCATAGTGCAAAAAGCATACCTCATGAGTCGATGCACATGGTTTTTTCAGCCAAACAAAGTTTTGGGCTAACAGTAACAAAAATCTGCCTCATGAAATTTCTTGAATTTTTCACTACAAACATCAGTCCTTGCTGCAAAATCCTGAACAAAATCATTACTCGCTGAACAAAATCCTTCAGAAGATAGATGATGATGTTGTTCTTTCTGAATGAGCTTCATTGTCAATACAGTGGTTTTCCCTGTTCCAGAAGATAAGGAGACAAAATCCTTCAGAAGATAGATGATGATGTTGTTCTTTCTGAATGAGTTCAAATGGAATATCCATCTGAGACCCATCATTTGCAGTTAGCAAGTGTTTCATTATTCCAGATGATAAGGAAAAAAATTTCATCAGCAGAAGACTCTCATTGACCTTGGAATTCTCCATATAATTTTTATCATCAAATTCAACAGTAAATGCCTCGTCCATGGATTTAGAGTTGCACAATTTCTTATAGCGTATGACATTATGACCCACATTCCAGCTGACAGGAACTTCAAGTTTCCTAATGCAGACAAACAAGAAGAAAAAAATTAAAAAACTGTAATACGATTCAAAGTGAAGATCATAAAAAAAAAAATAATTACAAAACAACTTGAGCAGATTAAAGTTCGTCTGGGAGTTTCTCAATCCTACAAACCTATTGACATGGTCATACAGTTTAGAGGTTTGCATTATAGAAAAACAATTTAAACAAACGTAAAACGTGAAACAAAAACTTTTCCATAGAATAAGATCCCGGCTGTTAATAATTATACACAATCATGGTCATCCATGTTTAAAAATATATAAAATTTTTATTATAACTTCACAAAGAATAATATTAAGTGTCACTCTGCATGCCTTACGCTATGGTACCACAAAGGCACAAACTAAAACCAAAGAAAATGATCTAGATGATGGCCTAACTATTCAAAACTGTAAACAAATACATATATGTATTTGTATATATGTACGTATCTATTTACACATATATATCTAGGCATCGATTTCGAGTCATATCCAGCTTGTGAATCCTGCCTTTAAAAAAAAGCCAAATTACCCTTTGTAGGACATGGAAAGAGGACCATTGAGATACTTTCACTGGTACACACTGATATATGTGACCCATTCGATGTACAAGTCAGAGATCGTTATTTTTTACTTCATTATCTTTACTGATGATTTTTCACGATATGGGTATGTGTATCTTATGAAACACAAATCTAAAGTTTTGAAAAGTTCAAAGAGTTCAGATATGAAGTAGGAAAACAAACTGGAAAATTCCTTAAGGCTCTTCGATCAGATCGAAGAAGGGAATAAGTGCTCGTTTTATTGCACAACAAAAAAAAGAAGCAAAGCCGACTCTTGAATGCCGACGCTAGAAAAAAGCGTCAGCAAATTTGGCTCGTGTGCCAAATTTTGCCGACGCTTTTAATGAGTGTCGGCAATTTGAAAAAACCTACGACACTTAAAAGCGTCGTCGTAATCCTCAAGCGAAAGTGTTGCTGGGAAGCATGGAAACTAGACCTAGGACGACGCTTTTAAACGTCATTGTTGTCCCCGACCTAAAACGACGCTTATAAGCATTGAGTTAATACGACACGTATAAGCGTCGATCTAAGACGACGCTTATAAGCGTCGTCGAAGGCTAGGACCCCTCCAAACCCAGCGCCCGACCTCGATCGAGCCCTCATTCTGCCCTAGCTAATCCGACGCCTATTTCTCCTCTCCGGCGCTGCCCTAACTTCCGTCTTCCTCCTCTCCGGTGCTGCCATAGCCCCCCGTCTTCCTCCTCTCCAGTGCCGATCGTCTGACTCCAACCTCCTCTCCTCCTCCCTCCTCTCCAGCGCCGACCGACCGACCCCAACCCCCTCCGCCCAAGGTATTTTTCTCTGCCTCCCTCCGCTCCCTCCTTCTCATTTGTTCTCCTCCTTCTCCGCCTCGTCTTGTTCGTGTGTTCGTGTGTTTTTTCCTTTTTTTACCGATTCTGTAGCTTCGCCTCCACCCGAGGATCTCCTCCTCCTCCCTCCTCTCCGACGCCGTCCGAGCAGCCCTCAAGCCTCAATCGAGCGGCATCCCTCCTGTCCGGAGACCGGCATCGACCGACCGGCTTGAAGCAACGAGATAATGCACTATGCTCTTATATTGTTCTTTTTATCTATTTTTCAGCAATCATATGTTTAATTTTACTCGGTACTTTGACTGTAATCCTGTATTGTATGATATATTTGTTTAACTGGAGTCATTGTGTTGTTGTTATGCCTTGTATTCTTGTGCTTTCATGATAGAGTTTTTCCTTATGTCAGAAAGAGGTGAAGTGTTAAGTGATCATTACAAGCTACTCTCTGCTGATATACGTGATATCCAAAAACTAGATAGCATCATAGGTCTGGCTCACTTGGATCCCAGGTACATATTCCCACTTTTTCTTATTCTCATATCTATCAAGTCAATGTGGACCATTTATCGCCTTATTTTGATTTAAGTTAACAGTCATAATCAATGACACAATGATAAGTTTCTTTGTTCTTCCTGTCTTACCTGGACAGTGGTATCCAGCTTTTAGAATCTTTGCCAGATACATATCCAAATTAGATACGTATCTGACACTTGGATACTTATCAGCTTATAGAAGTTGGAAGACAGTTGGACTTACAATGAGTTCAATCCACTACAATTAGGTTTTGTTTTTCAACAGAGTACTAAAATAAGTTTGCAAAATATTATTTTTGGAAATTCTTAAGCTTGTTGGAATGTGTGAATGAGCAACATGTATATTGAAAACCTTAATAAATAATATCTTTAATATTTTTTTATTATTTTATTTATATATAATATATTAAACCATGTTTTATGTTTTTTAAAATTATTTAGATAAATATTTGAATATATATTATTTTGTAAATGAAGATATGGTGATACGTTAAAGGTTATTTAAGTTATATTTTGTTCTACGTATCACCATATCATCTTTTGTCCACCTTTTTATATCTGACACTTGGACAAGTCTCAGAATCTAATTCTCAAGTCTATGTCTATATAACAGTGGTTCTATCTAGATTTATTTTCTAGATTTATTTTTGAATTTTAAAAGAAAAGCACTTTAGTTCGGAAATATAGAATTGTGAGTTTGCATTACTTGGTATTCTACTATTTTTAATACATAGAGATTGCACTACTATCAGTTAAGGTGGGACATTCTGACTTTAGCCTTAAAATTAACATATGTTGCCATGTTTACAAGATATAAATCTAAATGTTAATGTTCCTGAGATTTTTATACTATAGGATGCCTAAAATCTATGTCTGAGAAAAATTAAACTGGTTCATTTTGATCATGTTGCCGTCAACCTGCCAACATTATAATTGCAGAGTGCGTTTTAATATATTTGGATCCAGATTCGACCCATGCCATTGTTGGATGGGCTGCCAAAAAATTCTCGACTGCAGTATTTTTCTTATATGAACAAGTTGATTCCCATTTCATGCCATGATCTCAGCCTACTTTTATAGCTTTTATTTTTGGAGGTATTACAATTTTCCCTGGTTTGCTACTCAGATCCATCCTGATGATGCTTTTGGAGAGCAAATGATAAAAAAATCTTGAGGTATTATAAATTATCTTATCATCATGATTGTATTTTTTTTATCTCAGTTATGTGTAAGTATTCTATTTTATGAATCTGATATTATTGTCATTGCAGCCAATTGAGCTTTTAATTGTACATGCCAACAGTACGGCAGTGGAGCTAATCAAGAAGTCAAGAAAGACTTTAAACAATTTCTTTATAATTTAAGATGTGCACTAGGTCAGCTGGAAACTTGTGCCCTTCCACAGTTGTTTATGTTGGGGCTCAAGATTTGCTCTGTGCTCCTGAGATTGAACCCTTTCTTCATTGGAAGCATTAAACTTAAAACCTCAGACAGAAATTGCTGTAGTGAAAAATATTCTTTCAAGGAATGTAGTGTAATAGAGGAAAGAAAAGGGGAAAAGAAATAATGAAAACAGAAAGAGAGTGAAGAAATTAGAAGAAAAGGAAACATGAGAAAGAAGGAGGAGAATTGAGGGATGCATGGTCTGTTCTGCAGTCAGAGCTGATATGATTACTGAATAAATAAAAGATTTTTTTTAACCTGTTTTAATGGGAAAATTCAATAGTTTGCGGTGGTGCACCTGATGCACTGAATGGAACTTTGTATGTGATTGTTGTTCCTACTGTATCAGATTATAAATTAGCTTTAACCAGACAATTCAAGCAGGATCCATGTTAATCACCTGCTTGCAACCAAATCAGAATCTGAATAAGATGTTTCATGATTTCTTCAATTTTAATATTTAATAGAATCTGTAGCCTGATTTGGTTAATTTTCAATCTAAATGGCATAGGTAACTTTGAATATCTAGTACAAGATTTAATAATACAAAAAACTATTATTGACCATCCAAATTGGAGATCCACATCATAGGTCGTGATCTCACTACTAACAATTCTTAGAAACCAAAAATCATGTCTCCAAGACCTTAAACTCATGCATTGGAGAGGGTGCACAGAAAAGGCAGCTTCAATGACATGGTATGATGTTTTGCTATGATCTAAGTATCAAACCTATTGGTTCCAGTTTTTAAGTTGTTGATAGGTTCACAAAAAAAAAAAAACTAATTTCTTGGACTTACCAAGATTCTCTGACTAAAGTGGTGTTAGGGTCTATGCAAGCTTGCCCCTTTTCCTAATCAATGCAACCATGTCTATTTTCAATCTTGGAAATAATGTTCTCATTTTAGCTCGACTATCGTCACAACTTATTTCTATTGATTGCCAACATAACATACATATTCAACATTCACCTATGCCCCCTTTTATCTTGAGGTTATAGATCATCAAAAACCACTTTGTAGGCTTTCAATCTTCCTTGGCATAGATTTCAAGTTTCTATTTTTTTTTTATTTACCCTTTTCTTTAAATATGATCCTGTTAAATATGCTTCTTTTTCATTCTCTGCATTTCTGATAATTGTCTTTACCATGTATTTTTTATTTATTAACTGATGATGTATAAAAAATTGCCTGGACAAATCATAGAAGTGATGTATGCATATTGGCTTGTTTTGCAGAGTCGAGGATGCCCTCTCCTTGGTATACGTGCTACACCGAGCTTACAATCTAAGCAGAAACTCTTCGTTGATCATGGATGGCAGGTGTGTTCTTTCAATAGATGGCATTTTTCTAGCAAAAGACTCCCTCTTTGTTAGATATAAACAATGCCTACACATATTGAAGCTAAAATTCATGATCCACTCCCTCTAATATTTGATGATGCAGAGAGCTGTTGCATGGGATATGCTGCAGATATATAATGAATTTATCGAAATTCAAGAAAAACACAGGTAAGATTTTTCTTATTGAATTATACAAAAATTGCTGCAGAGGGTGTAAAACTAACAATGCTTACAACTTTCTTTTAATAAATGCAGTGTGAAATTTAGAAATGTTATTTTGTTTGCTACATGCTAGAGGAAGAAAATGAGCACCAAGATTTGTCTTCACATAAGATTTTCTCATGGTTCATATTCTGTCATTTCCCTCTTGGTTTTTTGCATTTCTTTACTTCACTACTATTCTTATCATCGCCGGACAAACTCCTTACCATGCACGGCTGCATAACAAAATGGGTAGTTGTTCAAGTTATAATATTAGAGTCGTTTGTATACATTTTAGGCATGATTACTGAGCACTATATGGGATCCGCACGAAAACATCATTCGGGTCGGTACAGGCCCTGAATCGATCCATATCGGCCTAAATTGTACCCTACCACCCGATATTGTCCAAAACTGGGGTGTGTCACATATCGACCCATACTGCCCAGTTTCAGATGGTACCATGATAAAAAGTGAGAAATGGGGTCGGGAGCTATCTCGGTATATGGGGTGCTTACCACGCTATGCTGACCATATCATACTGAATCAGTAACATACCAGTCTGGTGCCTGATTCTGAGACTTCAAATCTTGGTTGGGCTACCACTGAAAGCTGTTTTTAAGCTAAATAGTAGTTTCTGGAACTTCATATTTGTGCTGGACGTTGACTTTGGTGACATGTGTGCACACTAATTTCATTTATGTTGTGCGGTTGGACAGGTTTGCAATATGCAAGTATTTTTTACAAAAAAGTAAAAAATTGATGCAACTCATTTTTCAACTGCAAAGTTGGCTTCTAAATGCCTTCCTTCTTACTGCTTCTTGATTATTCAGCTCTACTATGATTACCAATGGTATATGACTATCATACTCTATTAAATCTGAATATGGGTAAATTGTATTGCCACAACCTGAGTTTCTGGCCCCAGTTCACTGAAGGCATGAATTGCATTTATGAGTCCAAAACTAAGCATGAAGCTAAAATAAGTCATCCGAATAATAAGGTAATAATAGCCTCTAACTTTACTCTGTTGCAGGATCGAACGGCTAGAGTTGTTTGATGAGTTTGAAGAGTGGTACATGATGCAGGCAAGTGCATGTTTAATATAATGTGGAATGGTTAATGTCATGATTTCAGGTCAACATTGTAGTATCTCATTAGCCTTTACCTAAGTAGCAGCATCTCCATTCATCTTGTCAAAGGCATTTTCTAATAAATTAATTCTTTTCCTCCAGGAACATTACTGTGTGGCTTGCGCAATTAATGATGCTGAGGTTGGTAGCAAATACATTCAGCAGCGCAGATATCTGAAGTAGATATAGGCATATTTTACTTGCTTCCACTACATGAAAACAAAGATAATAAAACTGAAAACACAAGCATGGATTCTTTATGGCCATACTTTGCCCATGTGATGTGGGCCATGGATTCTTTTTTTTCTCCCTTGTCCCTTTTTCCTTAATTTATAATATTTTTCTTATATTTAAAGTTTCAACATGCAATAGCTTGACAAGTGTAGTCAATATTACAATTCATGTTTTATACAACTACATGGGTGGAATCTTTGAAATGCCTCAAGGCGTCAGAGAGAAGAATGCTACTTTAAAAAAGTAGCTTATGCTACAAACCAGTCTAAAGCCAATTCAAGAGAGTGGAATGATGTTTGGTGAGATTATCTAGCCATGAAACCAATGTGTCTGAATGGTTAGGATCATCATTAAAAAAAAAAACTATTGTAACAATATTTCAAGCTGGACTTATGGAAGAAGAGATTTTACCTGTTTCTCGATTATCATTAAAATGGACTAGCTATCATAATTAATATCATCAATGCTAATGCAAAACTTGAATTTTCTGAGTAATGTTTTGGCATCACCAGAGTCGTTGCCCTTATAGAAGATCGTTTTAGTTCATCAGCTTATTTGTGAATAGTTGTAAGATTTGTTGACTAAGCTTGTGCTCTACCTGTTCATGTGCAGGGCCTGTTTAGGGATTTTGGTTTTGTTATGTTTTTTATATTTTTGTTTCTCTACAAATTAGTAAAATATCACATAAAAAATGATGTTGAAAATAGTATTTGTGCTAAACTTCTACGATTGTTTCCTCTAATGTCGCTATTCTTGAAAACAATAAACTTTTGCTACCAAAGGCTTTGAAGATTTTAGAAATAATTGTAAAAACAAAAAAAAAAAACCAATCTAGTTTATTTTTCTTCTTGATTTTTTTAAAAAAAACAAAAACAGAAAATGAAAAAAATAATACCAAATGGATTCTAAATTAAAGCCATCTATATAACTAGGTTTGCTTTATGTTTCATCGTTTAACTTATATTTACACCTATTTTAACTCAGCGGGAGACAGCAGAATCATCCGAGAAGAGAAAGTTACTAGATATATAGCCCATCCCAAGTATTATATCAAGGATTTTTGAACTTCTTTTCCTGTATCATCTAATGGATTCAGCAAATATAAGATCTTAAATTTTTGGCAATTATGTCATCACATCTCCAAGAAAAAAAATCATCTCCTTGCCCCTTGAAAACAGCAACAACAACATACAATGACCCATGGCCAATTTGATCTTGTACATCCTTATTTGGGATCAGAACCGAACCTAGCAATAATCTATACTCTTAGCCAGTATTTTTAGTTTGTGTCAGCTAATCACATCTTCATTCTCCAAAGAGCATTTCAGACTTATCGTGAAGAAAATAAAGATGAGCTACAAATTAATACCTGACAATTTATCATAAATGCAAGGCAATATGTTATTTCCTGGCATTTTTAAAACTTCCACTGAAATAATATTAATGCAGATCCTATGATTTCTTGTAATGTATCTTCTGAATACTTATTTTATTATCTAAACAAGCAATATTAAAGATATAAACATTTATTTCAGGTAAATGTATAACTTATCTTTCATATTTGTCTCTCTTTTTTTCCTCTACGGAAGTCAAATACGTGGATACCTATTTGAATCCAGTTATTGTTACTGTATCCATGCAACACTAGCAAATGATGAGCTTCTTCTATTGCACCGTTATCAGGAGGCTACAAATTAGTCCCTTTGCGGCGGATTATGCTTGCGATCCGAGACTCTAGCTTTCCTCGTGTAAGTAATGTTCTCTTCGCCCAGTTTCCCTTATATTTTTCTGCAAAAGAGCTTCATTGCAGCACGCTAAGCATCAACTGTTATGACTGTAGTTATTCATTTCTGAACACATGCACTTTGACCTGAGCTTGGAGTGCCACTTTGTAACATGGCTGCTGAGAATTCGAGAGCCAAGACTTCAACCATAACATGCCAAAGACTACTTTCTTTGTTCCCAAATCAACTCGAATCTAAGGAATAATAGAAAAGGTTATTGGCTACATCGCTGGATAGACTGTCATCTGGCTTCTATTCCCGGTTAAATGAAAATTTTACCCCAGTCCTCGACTTTGCTAGATATATTTGTTTAGTCTCAGGAGCTTTATGTTGGGGAAGGGTGGTTTGAAATAAAGAAAATAATAAAATAATTCAAGGCTTTGAGAGGCACGTAAATCGCTATTTTTAAGGTAATATTTGTGAGGTCCAATAATCCCACATCGGAAAGACTCGTTCCAGAGTCTGAGCATATGATCAGGCGGATGTCTCCAAATCCTGCAGATGCATTTTGGGAAGAAACCAAAATCGGAGAGGAGTGAAGGACGCTTGCGTGAAGCCCCGAAACTGGACAATATCTGGCAGGAGAGCCCCGTGTTTCCCCCCTCATGTGGCCCCCATGTGGGCACTGGATGTCGCACGTGCCCTGTGGAGGTGGGGGCATGACATTTGGTATCAGAGCCGAGGACGACTCTTGTCCGATGGTGGAAAGGGTGTGAGGTTCAATAGTTCCATATTGAAAAGACTCGTTCCAGAGCCTGGGCATATGAGGCGCATGCAGACGCATTTTGAGTAGAAAACAAAACCGGAAAGGGGTGAAGGACGCTTGCGTGAAGCTCCGAAACCGGACAATATCTGGCAGGAAAGCCCCGTGTTTTCCCCCTATGTGGCCCCCACGTAGGCACTGGGTGCCTCACGTGCCCCACGGAGGCAGAGGCGTGACATTTGGTATCAGAGCCGAGGACAGCTCTTGTTCGATGGTGAGAAGGGTGGGAGGCCCAATAGTCCCACATCGAAAAGACTCGTTCCAGAGCCTGGGCATATAAGGCGGGTGTTTCCAAATCCTGCAGACGCGTTTTGGGAGAAAAACAAAACCGGAGAGGGGTGAAGGATGCTTGCGTGAAGCCCCGGAACCGGACAATATCTGATACAATTGCATGGACGTCATATAACTTGCATGTCATTTTCAGGGTATTAAATGGCCGAATTTAGAAAGGTTATTAGGATGAAAGTTTTGGGTCTCTTTCTCATCTTTCCAACAAGCCTAAGAACATTAAAATCAGAGTTATGGTTGGAAAGTTATAGGTATTTTAAGAGGCATGTGTCTTTTGACCTTTTAAATTCTCTAAGAGAATTTAGTTTTGGCTTTAATGTCTTTTATTGTGTGAGTTACCCATATTAAGGCGACTCTTGACCTTTCATTTTCTTTTGTCTTTTCATGTTACCCATGACTTGCCTATAAATAGTCATGAATTGTAATGAGGAGGCATCCAAGTTTTTGAATGAAAGTTCTCTTCCTCCTAACACAAGAAATTGTTCTTGTCTTTTCTCCCACTTCCATTGGATTGCAAATTGATCCAAGCGGTATCAATATCTGGCAGGGGAGCCCCATATTTCTCCCCTCATGTGGCCCCCACATGGGCACTGGGTTCCTCACGTGCCCCGCGTAGGTAGGGGCGTGACAATATTTGCCCTTACTCAAATAAGTTTGCTAACGCATTCATGACAAATCACCCCCAATATATAACAAAGCTTTATAGAATTCTGCGGATAGAGGTTTTGAAGAAATTTCTAAAAACCCTCTAGGAAACTATTTAGGAGGTAGAAGAAGGAATAAAGATTTTAAGATAGAAGGGATGGGAGAAGATTGTTGTTTCTAGTCATCATGCTCTATATTTATAGAGTTAAAAATAGGTGCAAAGATATATTTCCATAGATATATGATTTTTCAATCTGTAGATACACGACTCTTCAATTCATAAAGAAAGAAGGAGACCGAGTCCAACGCTGGGTCGACCCGGGGAATAGTTTCCTCCAACTCGGGGCCGAGTCCAGCCAAGGAAGGACCGAACACATCCGAGTCACCGTCGGAATCCGAGGAATGGTAGAAGCCCAAGAAGATTGCCCAGTGCTTCTCCTCTGAAATATGCAAGGAGAGCGGCGACTCGGCGCCGATTGTGGAGGTGACATCGGGGTCGTCGACTGAGCCGGTTCCGAGTTGCACTCGGTCGGAAGGCGAGCCAACCCGAGCCCAAAGCTCGGGCCTAGGCCCGACCGATGCACCGAAACAGGCTGAGGGGTCGGGCCACATCCGCATCTTAGGCCGAGCTGCGGGGCGGCTGGACCCAGGCCAGGCCCAAGCCTGTGGCAGCGGGGTGGACCCGCAGCCGGCGGGAGCGGGAAGTGGGCCAGTGCCCACTGAAAAGGGGTAGAAGCCCTTCCAAGCGGGGGTGGGGTCACTGGGCCGGGGGATCGCAGGCCGGGCCGTTTCCATTCGGTGCCCTCACACCAGAGGCGTCCGCGGCAGGGATGGCTCCCACAAACCAGGCCGGCGACCGGCGGCGGTTCAAAAGCCGGAGCTAATCGCCGGCGGTCGGGGAGGGCCTTCGGACAGGGGGTGGTGCCGGTGGGGGCCACGGGAGCGGAGCCGGGCGGCAACGAGCCTCCGCGGTAGAGCTGATTAAAACCCGGGCCGGGCCGGGCTCGGGCCGGGCTCTACAGCAAAAATTAGGCCCGATAGCTATGCCCAGACCCGGCCCGGCCCGACTGTCGGGCTTAAATTTTTGTCCAGGCCCGACCCAACCTTATAAATCTGGTCCCAGGCCCGACCCGACAGGCCCGACCCGACAGGCCCGATTTTTTTTTTTTTTGGAATCTAGAAATGGACCAAAATGGCCCAACAGCTTAATGGACTCTCTAAAACTGGATGTATTTTTCTACCTTTATTTTATTTCTCCAATGGTTAATTGGTTAATGTTAAGCATATAACTAGCCTATTTCAAATAGATAGTATTGGTGGTGGTTTCAAACTTTGAAATTTGGATATATCTACAAACATTAAAAAAGAAAAAATTTGCATCTTCAAGCCAATAGAAAGAAAATAAAATGTATGAAACATTATTGTCCAGCTGAAAATTGCAACCCAACAATAAAAACTACAAACTTAGACAATTACATATTTAGACAAAATACAAATTACATTGTCCCATTAACATTATAACAAACATGCATCTTTGTGCATTCAAAAGTAAATGTAATCATAATTCTTGAAGCCACTTCCATAATAGAAAACTGTATAAGAACATCCTTGCATCTTCTAACTCTCAAAACCTACAAACACAAAATTGAAACATTAGCAATTGGGATAGTAGTATTTATCATAATAAAAATAAAGCCCCATCCAACCGGCAAAAAAAAAAAAAAAAAGGGGGATCAGGAGCCCATCTCAGCCTGATAGCCGCTCCCTGAGATTCTCAGGTCAAGGGAGAAGAAACCGAGAGGAGAAAATTAAAAGAATCTCCACCCTCCAAGAAGTCCATCTCCAATCCCCCGATCTTTCTTCCTGATGGCCCAGCTGGAACCGGAGCAATGTGAGGGAAGGAAAACCAAGACCAAAACCAAAAAAGAGAAGGGATGAAAGATCACTCCCTTCCTCAGAGTTCAGACGTGTGTATCAACTATCAAGCCAACCAAATCCCTCCTCCCTCTTTCTCTCCAGTCTCCACCGGTCCACCCAAAACAAAATCCATCCGGGATCGAGCTCGAAGAGGAGGAGGAGGAGGAGAAAAATCTTACCGGTGACTGTGAGTCGGTGACCGGAGCCGCAGAGGTT
This sequence comes from Phoenix dactylifera, assembly GCF_009389715.1. NCBI lineage: Eukaryota > Viridiplantae > Streptophyta > Magnoliopsida > Arecales > Arecaceae > Phoenix > Phoenix dactylifera. The sequence continues at coordinate 478,497 of NW_024067824.1, read as the reverse complement.
GCCGTCCGGGGGAGAAGGACGCGAAGAGCCGTCGGTCGGTCGTTGAAGAGGCGACGATACCGAGAGGAGGCGACAGCTACAGGGAAACCGGCGGAAACCAGCTACAGGGAGCGGCTATCAGGCTCTCAGCGAGGGAAGGGGGGGGCGGCTCTCAGCGAGGGAAGGGGGAGGGGGGGTTTGGGGGGGGGGGGGCGTCTCTCAGCGAGGGAAGGGGGAGGGGGGGTTTGGGGCTTTAGTTTTAGGGTTTCTTAAATTTTTTTAATATATTATATTTTATATCAGTGTTTTATAGTCGGGCCGGGCCGAACCGGGCCATTTTTAAAAGTCCAGGCCTGGCCCGATTTTTTTGGTCGGGCCATTTTTCCTGCCCAGGCCCGACCAATGGGCCCTTTTTCAATGCCCAAGCCCGAAAAATTTCGAGCCGGGCTGGGCGGGCTGGGCGGGCCAGAAGGCCCGTGATCACCTCTACTCCGCGGGCCCAACCCCCCGACGGGGCGCGGTGGCTCACGAGGGTCCGACCGTGGCGGGGTCGGCACAGGATGCCGTCGGCCAAGGAAACTCGAAGGGAAAGGCCCCGAGAAGCAGGAGCCCAAAGCCAGGAGGAGCAACGATGAACCCGGACTCGGCACGGGAGCATCGGGGAGGGCAGATGCGGGTCCATGGGCGCGGCACGGGAGTTCACCCAGCGGGAGTAGATGGGTCGCGCTATGCTGGGCCTTCATGCGGGCCAGCCCATGAGGCATTGGTTCAGAAGCTGAAGAATGCACTTGAGAAGCACGGTCCGGGAGAGGAAGAGGTGTTTGGTGAGGCGGGAGGGGTCTTGGTGCGGCCAGACATGGGAATACCCAAGGATTGTTATGAAGATTCTCTTGTAGAATTGCCGAGAGCAGAAAAGCTCTTCTTCCGGCCGACTTTTTGTAGATTGGTGAGTCTATATGACCCTGATGTTTGTGTTCTATTTGAGACCCTATTGTCGGGAGCTAACTTGGAGCGGGTCAGGCGTGTTATCCCGAGATCCTGGGGGACATATGCAGTGTAGTCTAGGGGCATCTCAAGGGGTGTCATTGTGTTATGGAGATTAGGGGGAAATGGCATTGATGTCTTCCACAAATGTAGCTAGCAAGTGATTCTAGTGATTTCAGAGGGGCTGGACCCCCTTGGGTCCTTTTGGCTACATATGCTAGTACAGATTACCGGAAGAGAAGAGCTTTGTGGGAGGTGGCCACCAACCTCATCCAGCTGGGGCACTCGGTAATAATGGCAGGGATTTCAATTGCATCGACGACCCGGAGGAGAAGAGTGGGGGCAAGGTCTTCACCAACAAAATTGAGGTCAGAGAGTTTCAGGATTTCATACAGTCCAACGGGCTTGCTGACCTTGGTTTCACTAGCCCGCGATTCACTAGGTGCAACAACAGGAGGGCACATGTCTAGGAGCAGATTGACTAAGTGTTCACGTCGACCGGTTGCATCCAAAGGTTCCCAAACTTCTGGGTGCGCAACCTGCCCAGGTGCTTCTGATCACTGCCCGGTTCTATTAAGCACCTCTCATACCTTTTCAGTTCATTGTCCTTTTCGTTTTGAGATGGTGTGGTTGTCCTATTCGCGGTCGTGAGATGTGGTGAGGGAGGCATGGCAGACGCTAATTCGGGGCGTGTGATGTATAGGGTCACCTAGAAACTTGAGCTAACTAGACGCCGGCTGCTCAGATGGAATAAGGAGGTGGGGAATATCTTCAGGAGGGTGGAGGAGACGGAGTCATCCATCATCAGATTATAGGCTCTAGAGGATGGTGGGGGCAGCCTTTTAGAGGAGGATCAGGGGGAGCTCAGGGGACTACTGGCCAGACATCACTCCCTACTCAGATAGCAGGAGGTGTTTTGGAGGCAGAAGTCCAGGGTTTAGTGGATCAGGAAGGAAGACCGGAACATTGGGTTTTTTCACTAGTTGACCATCATCCGGAGACAGCAGAATCGGATAGGCTGGATCAGGGATAGCAGTGGGCAGGTGTCAAAGGACCAGAAGATAGTTAGAAGGACCTTGGAGCGGTTTTTTCATGACAGATGGACCGAGTCAAGGGGCATGGTGGGAGGAGCTTGTGGACTGGACCTAGGGAGGCAGGTGTCAGTGGATGAGAACACAATTTTGTGTTAGATGTATGCCCTAGAAGCCAATCTGGCGGACACATTATTAATTCTGGGATATAAATTTGTACTTGACTTTATTATTATTGAATAATAAATGGGCATCTTATCATTCATATTATTTATGTGTCTATGAATCGTCCAAGAAATTAATAAGATGATGATACATATTCTCAAGAGTTGAGAATTTGAGTCATGTATCATTGGTGATTAATTTCTAAATGTTCCTGATCAATGAATCATCACGAGGACGGTGATCGATCCGATCAGTGCACAGATCGCTTTCCTTATGGATGGACGAGACTCAAGTCCACAGTGTAGGGACACTGAAGTGATAGTGCAGGTGCTTGTTAAAAAACAAGGGTACTGAGCGTGACCAAGACAAGAAGTCACTTGGATGTCTATCTACTCGTCAGTGACTTGCTTGATGTTGCAGTAATATGACTAGTCCTTTGACCTACGGTGCTTCGGCTATTCACAATGAGGTTATTGTAGTTTGACTGCATATATACATGGTCTCTAGTCATATGGGTCCTTGTTGTATAGATTGGCTGCAGTAGGTTCACTGTAGGAGTAGGGTATGCACTTACATGAAATCTATCAACCTTGATAGAAGAGGAGTGATCCTATGTGATTTATTAGACTGAGTTCTAAGATCTTGGCCAGGGCAGTAATATAAAATGGAGAAAGAGTTTTCCACTATCGAACTCAAGTCGAATAAATCTAGACATATGACAGACAACGGGCTTTGACGAGTTATCCATGACCTCCGGTCTGTAGGGATCCATAATAGAAGGACTGTATCACACGATAACTGCACCTAGAGGTTCATCATTCTATTCTGCTAGGTAGCCACTACATACTGCTAGGTGTCACTGATGGATGGTGAGACTCACAGGGATCAACTTGATGGTCGATAATCCTTGGTGAGTTGAGTTGAAATTGTTTCAACCCATTGAAAAAAGTTTTCAAGGATATTGTGATAGAGATCGCAATATATCTCACTACCAGTCAGAATAGAACCTATGGGGTCACACACATTAGAAGTATTGACCGATCCGATGGTTGAATTGTGATTAAGAATCACATATGATCAATTAGATTGATAAATGGTTAACCCGCTAAGAGTTAGTGGTTAGAAGAATGAATAATTGCAATCGGATTGTAATTTAATTTAATTAATTGGATTTAATTAATTGGACTTGATCATGAGTTCTACTTGAAGTGGGATTCATGAAGTCCTAATTGGATTAGGATTTCAAATTAAATTAGAGTCCTACTTGGAATAGGATTTCTAAAGTCCTAATTATCTTAGGGCTGAAATTTGAACAAGTCCTAATTAAATTAGGATTTTCTCAAGTCCTAATTAATTTTAATTTTAATCTAATTAATTAAATGATTTCTAATTGGATTAGGATTGAAGAGTTCAATAGAGTCATGGTTCAATTAAATCTTAATTAGATTAGGATAAGGAGGAAATTGAAATGGGTTCATAAAAATCCTATTTTGAATAGGATTGGACTCATGAAATGAACCCAAATTAAATCACCCTTTAATTTGATTAAATGATGGATTTAATTGGACTTGAGGGAGGGGCCCACGCCCCTCCCCTTGGTGCTTGCGTGAGATGAAAAGGAGGGGCTACGCCCCTCCTCTCTTGGAAAATAAGATGATAATGATGAGCTCCTAAAAAGTAGGAGCTCATCCTTATCTATTATGGCATTAAAAGGAGAGGGGTTTTGGCCCCTCTATTCATGCAATTTTCTGGTGGTTCATGGCAGCAACCCTCCACTCCTCTTCCTCCTTTCAGCCGCAAGAGAGAAGAAGGGAAAAAGAGTGTGGCGTGGCCCTTTCTTCCTCCCATTTTTGGTTCCAAAGTGAAGAAAAAGAAAAGGCTGCGAAAGGGCTTTTAGATCTTCTTCCTTGGCTCTTCCTTCTTCTTCCTCTTCTCAAGGCAATCAAAGGTTGATTCAAAGGAGAGGACTTCAGCCATCAATAGCCTTCTCTATAAGGGAGCTAGCACCCTGGGGAGATCCAAAGGCTTCGATCAACTCATTACTTCGTGTGGATACCCGTAGAGGCTGGACGCATGTGCGGCTTCCACTGAGCCTTGATCAAATACCACATAAATCAGATTTGTGGAGACCATCTACCCGCACGAGGTGAAGATCTGATCTTCTTAATGATTTTAAAATGGTTTAAAATAATTTAATTCTAATCTATCTACAAACGAAAGATTTTAAAATACGTTCATGCGATGAACGGATCCCGCATATGTTTTTCCGCTGCAATCTAAAAATTATTTCGAAATTTTCATGGCATATGAGGGATTCTAACATTTTGGTCACCCAGGTGTCAGGGGAGGAGGTTCAGGCGGCCCTTTGGTCATTGGGTAAGGACAGAGCCTCGGGCCCGGACGACTTCTCCCTATTTTTCTTCAGGAGGTACTGGCACATAGTCAAACAGGAGGTGGTTGCAACAGTCTAGCAGTTCTTTGTGTCAGCGGCGATGCCCGAGGAATGGAGGCGGACTTTTATCATATTGATTCCAAAGAGACAGGACCCTGTCGAGCCAAGCTATTTTAGGCCGATCAGTTTGTGCACCACTATGTATAAGGTTGTGGCGAAGGTCTTGGTCCAGAGGATGAGGGCCATTCTACCCAGACTCATCTACCCTGAGCAGGGGGCTTTTGTTGGGGAGCGATCCATCTCCGACAATGTCCTCATTACTCATGAGTTTATGACTGACCTCTAGAGAGTGCCCAAGCGCAGGTGCTTGATGGGTGTCAAACTCGACATGGAGTGGGCATACGACAGGATGAGATGAAAATTTGTGCGGCGATGCCTGGAGGGGTTGGAATTCACCCACAGTGGATCAGATGGGTGCTTGGATGTATAATGTCCCCGTCCTTTGCCTTACTGGTCAACGGATCTCCATCGAGCTTCTTCGAGTCATCAGTGGGGTTGAGACAGGGCTGCCCTTTGTCACCACTTTTATTCATCCCATGTGCAGACTCTTTGTCCCGAGCGCTCCGACAGGCAACTGAGGTGCAGGAGATGGAGGCCTATGGTCTGGCGGCTGGGTCGGCCAGGATTTCACATATGTTATTTGATGATGACTGTATACTTTTGGCATGCGCGACGAGGGGATCAGCACAAGCCATTAGCAGGATCTTGGGGGCGAACTGCGGAGCGTCGGGTCAGCAGATCAATCTGACCAAGTCTGCCATTTGCTTCAGCCCGAAGACTGACCGAGGGGTGAAGCATTCTATTATGAGCATTCTGGGGATCAGCGAGCACGAGGGAACCTGTTGCCCAGATAGACAACCCAAGAGGGGGGGTGAATTGGGTTTTAAAATAATTTGGCTATTAAAACTTTTGTGGATAACTAATTAATGCTTTTGCGAGATGATTAATTAGTTTCTATGTACGGTGAATAAAATGCGAGAGATAGAGAGAGACAAACAATCACAAACACAATGTTTTATAGTGGTTCGGAGCTAACCCTTGCTCCTACGTCCACTCCCCAAGTCTCACTTGGGAATTCACTATAACCCCTTAGATTACGGCTGGTTGTTTTCCAAGCTCACAACCAAACTTGTTGTTTTACGAGCTCACAACGAACTCGGTCGGTTTTCCCAGGCTCACCGACTAGAACCAACCCGATTGTTTTTCCCGGGATCACAATCGAACCCTTACACGTTGGTTTTACACTCGGCTCACCAACCAACCTCAATACCCTTGATTCAATCCTCCGATTGAACCAAGCAAAGACAAGATGGAAGTAAAAAGGAGTAACAGAAAAACAGAGCTTCTCAAAAGCATATAAATAACAATATAAACAAAAGAGAAGTTAGAAGCCCTCAAACACGTTTGAGTTGGAGTAGAGTAGGGCTTCTTGAACTTCGGGTCTCCTCTTGAATGTCTGGTCGACTTGAATGCAGGAGGAGATCTCTTTCAATGTTGGGAAGAAGTAGGTGGATGCAGTTAATGTTGCTCTTCCCTCTTTTCCGTTGAAAACCAGGTTGCAGAGATTGAAAGCTTGATTACTTTGAGTGGAATAGTTGTTCTCTTCCTTGCTACAGTCTTCTGTGGCTATTTAAGCCATCTCCCACGGAAACTAGCCGTTAGAGACCTTTTTCTGCCCGTTCTGCACACTCTGCACAGCCTGACAATATGTCCGTTGGTGGGTTGGAGTCAACTCGCGCAATCAGGAGTCGACTCGGCTGTAGCGGGAGTCGACTCATGCTTTTCTGGAGTCGACTCGGCAACTGTTCCGGATTTGAATTAAAGTCGCCTCTTCGACTGGGAGTCGACTCGACTTGACCCGGAGTCGACTCGCCAACTTCTGGAGCTGACTTGGCATTTTCGAAGTCGGCTCATCCCATGGAGTCCGTGGATCTATTTTTGAACTTGGTCCACTCGAGTCGACTCGACAATCCTGGGAGTCGACTCGGCGCTCAGAGCCCGAACTCTCGATCTACTGTCTTTTGGCTCGTCCAGTCTTGGAGTCGACTCGAACTGTTCTGGAGTCAACTCGGCTCTCAGTTTCCGAAACTTAGTCTTCTGTGTTTTTAGTGAAGCGCTGCCTTGGAGTCGACTCGAGCTGTCTGGGAGTCGACTCGAATCTCAGAGACAGCAAATTGGTCTTCTGTCTTCTTTGGGGTCGCGGTGTCTCGGAGTCGACTCGTGCAATGCGGGAGTCGACTCGAATCTCAGAGTCCGAAAAACGCTCTCTGACTTTTGCCTTGTGAACTGCTGAGAGTCGACTCTCACTATCTTTGGAGTCGACCTGCCAACCATCGGAGTCGACTCGCGTTCCACAGGAGTCGACTCGAATCTCAGGGTCGAAAACCGCTCTCTGACTTTTCTACCTGTGACTCCTTGGAGTCGACTCATACCTCTCCGGAGTCGACTCGGTAAACATCGGAGTCGACTCGCGCACTTCAGGAGTCGACTCGCTGACAGGTTTTAAGTTGTGTCCTTCTGTCCATCTGTCTGTTCTCAGTCGGAGTCGACTCGTACTGATCCGGAGTCGACTCGAGCCAGTGCCAGTGATTCTGATACGCTTGGAGTCGACTCGTAATATCTCGGAGTCGACTCGAGTCTCAGATTTTGGTTCAAACTGACTTCTTAACTTATCCAAAATACCTTGAACCAAATCTAGAGACACTTAGACAAGATTTTCACTGAAACACTCAATTGAATTCATTAGTAAACAACATATATACTCTAATGCTTTGAGCTCATCAAAATCAAATAGGGTTTTAATCAATCACTCCACAATCTCTCCCTTTTTGATGATGACAAAACTTTGAGTATATGTAAAGTGAATTGCTCAATAAACAAGGAAATAAAATCCATAAATGAATTCAAATGTCTGGTAATTTAATATATCCAAGCTTGAAAGGTGTGAAACAATAAATTTTGGAGTTAAAGCTCTCCCTTTCATTTGGAATTATATAAGCCTTCATATCATGCAATCAATTGTTTGGCTTATATATATATTTAATGATTTGGCTTTCTTAAAAATTCAGATTCTCCCCCTCAACATATGCATTCTACTATGTTTTGATTCTCTGAATTTCCTTTTAGTATATTGAAGTTTTTGAATTTTAAATTTTGGTATTTAGAGGGAAAATCTGTCAATTTGTTCTTGAGTTGGATTCAGCTAATCTCCGAATATCCCTTGAATAGATTCTGGAGATTACTCCATTAGGAGCCCCAAAAGAGAGATAATGAGCCTCGAGGTACCAAATCCACTAAGAACAAATTATGTTTTAATTTTTGATTCTCATTTTGATTTCTTTTATGTTGATTCCATTTACATATCTATTCAATATTTCTCCCCCTTTTTGTCATCGTAGCAAAAAGGAGGTAAGCAGAACACACAATCAATCATAGATCAAATTGCACAGAAATGAAGATAAGATGTCTACTCATTGTATTGATGTGTATGTGAATACATTTGAGAATACAATAAGTAAAGCAAAACAGTACATGTCAAAATAAAACACAAAAGCAGCTACGGTCTCCTCGAGGATGTAGCTCCTCCTCTCGAGGATGTGGCTCCCCGAGGCATGCGCTCAACCAGTGCTTGGACCGCATTGGTGACGTTCTCGAGCTGTCGGATAACGGCCTGAATGGCCCTGCTCTGTGTCGTATCGAGCTCGAGGACCGACTTCTGCAGTGCGTCCAGCTTGTCGATGAGTACATTCGACAAGCGCTCGGCCCCCTGGGTAGTGGTGCTCATGTCCTTCCGGATGTCATCGCGCATCTTCCGAGTGATGCCCGTGACCTCACTCATACTGGAGAACTGAGCCTGAATCAAACTCCTCACGTTGTAGATCTCTTTCCGTACATGGGCCGTCATGTCAGTCACGGCTGTCAAGGAAGGGACCAACTCAGAAGATGTGGGTGCAGGAGTGGGAGCTAGCACTGAACCTCGGAGCTCCCGAAGTAGCTCATCTCGCAGGTCTCTAACAATCTCCTACCGCAACTCCAGGAGCTGCTCAGGAGCGATCCGGACCTCCATAGGTGGTGGAGCTGAGGTGGAAGGTCCGGCTGAGGTGGTAGGAGCAGAAGTGGAGGAAAAGTCAGGATAGTCAGAATCTGGCTCAGGGCTAGGAGAGTGTCTGGAGGTATGTGTGGAGGTAGATGACTTCCTAACCCATGTTCCCTCTACCTTCCGAAACCCCATCCTGTGTAGGGTCCCCGGACGCATGCGATCTGTCCATCGCAATGCGCGAGAGGGTTCCCCCTCAGGAATAGGAATCTCGTACTCCCTAAACAAAAGAGTGAACAACATACCGTAGGGAAGGGTGAGCCTAGGTCTATCTAGTGGCTCACATAGATACCTATAAATGAGTTTGGGGAAGTTGATTGGGGTGTCCTGAAGAATATAAAACATAAGAGCGAGGTCCCTCTCAGAAACAAAATCGAAGCGGCCAGTCTTCGGAAAAATGGACCTAGACAAAATACTCAGGAGGATCCGCACCTCAACAGAAAGTGAGCTAGCGGATACCTCGTCTAAAGGGGACTGAGGAGGATATCCTAGTATGGCCGTAAGGGCCTCAGTCCTGTCCTCGGGGTGTGTGGGAGCCACCCCTACTTGTGGAAGGTGGAGGATGTGGGCAATAAGATCCTCCGTAACGAACAGAGGGACACCGGCTACCGTGCCCTCGATACCCCCATCTCCCCGATGGACGGTACCGTAAAACTCTCTAACTAATCCAGGGTAAGTGGGGAGATCTAATGTAAGGAAATACTCTAAGCCCTGGACACGCAATCTCTCACCTATGGTGAAGCCCTCCCGGGAGAGATAGTCGAAATCGACGTATCTCCCGGTGGAGACCGCCTTCCCGGCGCACGGCCTCGCGGGAACCGCCCTCGGCGGGGAACGAGCCGGAGGTTGTGACCTCGCGGGATCGTGCCGAGCCTTGGAGCGCCTCTCGAGACCGGCCTCGGGTTGGGGCCTCTTCCGGACGACGGCTTTACGAGGCATAGTGACCTAGAATGGGAGGAAAAGCCCTAATGGACGGTGAAAAGTCGACGGAAAAAGCTTGGGGACGACCGGGGACGACCTAGGAGTCGGCTCTAGGGCTTGTGAACAGTGGCGGCGGAGAATAGAAATGTTTTGAAAACGATGGAGCTAGGGTTAAGAAGTCGGATCCCGACTGCGAGTCGACTCCTCTGAGTCGCGAGTCGACTCGACCTCGAGTCGACTCCAAAGTATGCGCGAGTCGACTCTCCTTATGCGCCTATTGACCCCGACTCTCCTTATGCGCGAGTCGACTCCCGACTGTGTGCGAGTCGACTCCACCTCTGCTGCCATCGACCTCGAGTCGACTCCCGACTAAGCGCGAGTCGACTCCCCCTTACGAGCCGACTCTGAAACTTACTCGAGTCGTCTCGAACTTTGGCATGCACCTAAAAATCATGCTATGTTCGTGCCAAATGAGGGAAAATCACTAAATTATGATCTGATTTGATGATCATTGAAAAGAAACTCTATTTTAACCACAATCTAATCATCAAAATCAATGAATCTAGTGGAAACTACCACTAGAATGGATCAATCACTCCTAATCCCCTCCTAAGCACACTAAATCTCTCTTCACTTAGGGGTTTTGTAAAAATGTCAGCTAATTGATCATCAGTACAAACAAATTGGAGTGTCACATCACCATTCAGTACATGATCTCTTATGAAGTGATGTCTTATCTCAATATGTTTAGTTCTTGAATGCTGAATTGGATTTTTAGTTAGATTAATGGCACTTGTATTATCACAATTAATGGGTATTTTATCTTGTTTAATGCCATAATCTTCTAATTGTTGTTTGATCCATAAGATTTGAGCACAACAACTCCCGGCTGCAACATATTCAGCTTCAGCAGTAGATAATGCAACCGAGTTTTGTTTCTTGCTAAACCATGATATTAAGTTTTCTCCTAGGAATTGACATGACCCGCTGGTGCTTTTTCTATCAAGTTTACATCCAGCAAAGTCTGAATCTGTATAACCTATTAAGTTCAGGCTAGATTCTTTAGAATACCATAACCCTATATTCTTTGTTCCTATTAGGTATTTAAAGATTCTCTTTACTGCAATTAGATGTGATTCCTTAGGATTAGCCTGATATCTAGCACACATGCAAACACTAAACATGATATCAGGTCTACTTGCAGTAAGATACAATAAAGATCCTATCATACCTCTATATAGTTTCTGATCTACAGATTTACCTGATTCATCTTGGTCTAATTTGCATGATGAGCTCATGGGGGTGTTGATTGATTTGTTTCCCTCCATATCAAACTTCTTGAGCATCTCCTTGATGTATTTGGCTTGATTGATGAAGATGCCTCCTTCAGATTGTTTGATTTGAAGTCCAAGGAAGTAATTCAGCTCTCCCATCATGCTCATCTCAAATTCACTCTACATCAAGTTAGCAAATTCTTCGCAGAGACGATTGTTAGTAGCACCGAAAATAATATCATCAACATAAATCTGTACTAACAACATATCTTTGTTTTTCTTCTTTAGAAACAATGTAGTATCTACATTACCCCTAGAGAACTCATGTTCTAATAGGAATTTGCTAAGCCTCTCATACCATGCTCTAGGTGCTTGTTTTAAACCATAAAGTGCTTTGTTCAATTTATAAACATGATTAGGGTATTGATGATTTTCAAAACCAGGAGGTTGTTCTATATATACCTCCTCATTAATATACCCATTTAAAAATGCACTTTTTACATCCATTTGAAATAACTTAAAGTCCTTAGAGCATGCAAAAGCTAGTAAAAGTCTAATTGCTTCAAGTCTAGCTACCGGAGCAAAGGTTTCATCAAAATCTATACCTTCTTCTTGATTATAACCCTTGGCTACTAATCTAGCCTTATTCCTTATTACAGTACCATTTTCATCAAGTTTATTTTTATAAATCCATTTGGTACCTATAATTGAATATTCAGTAGGTCTTTCAACTAGATTCCATACTTTGTTTCTAGTAAATTGGTTTAATTCTTTTTGCATTGCATTTATCCAATTTACATCTTTTTCAGCTTCTTCTATGTGTTTGGGCTCAAAATGAGAAACAAAGGCTAGATGATTATTTAAGTTCCTAAGGGATGCCCTAGTCCTAATAGGTTGAGATGGATCATCTAGAATTAATTCCTTAGGATGCCCGTGAGCATACCTCCAAGCTTTAGTTAGTCCATGATCTACAATAGCCTCTTGGCTTGATGATGCACCTTCAATTAATTTTTGATTATCATCTTGTAATGTCATCTCATCTATCTTTTCTTCAAGAATTTCAGCATCATCATCAAAATTAACTCTCTTGCTAGAAGAGATGTCACTAGAATCATCAAATACAACATGTATAGATTCTTCTATAACTAGGGTTCTTTTATTAAAGACTCTATAGGCTTTGCTAGTTGTAGAGTACCCCAAGAATATAGCCTCATCAGATTTTGAGTCAAATTTTCCTAGATTATCTTTTCCATTATTATGAACAAAACACCTACATCCAAAAACATGAAAGTAGTTTACCTTTGGTTTTCTGTTTTTCCAAAGTTCATAAGGTGTTTTCTTTATAATGGGTCTCAATAAAACTCTATTTAATATATGACAAGAAGTATTAATGGCTTCTCCCCAAAAGTACTTACGGAGGTTACTTTCACATAACATAGTTCTAGTCATTTCTTCTAGAGTTCTATTTTTTCTCTCCACAACTCCATTTTGTTGTGGTGTCCTAGGTGCAGAAAAATTGTGAGTTATTCCCTTTTTACTACAAAACTCATCAAATAAATGATTTTCAAATTCGGTACCATGGTCACTTCTAATAGCTATTACTGTAGTATCTCTAGCATTGGTTACTTCCTTATGAAACCTTTTAAATACTGAAAAAGCTTGATCTTTATGTGCTAAGAATATAACCCAAGTGTATCTAGAATAATCATCTACAATGACTAGACCATATTTATTTCCACCTAGGCTTGTTGTTCTAGTTGGTTCGAATAGGTCCATGTGTAATAATTCTAGAGGTCTAGAGGTAGAGACACATTTTATGGATTTAAAGGAGTTCCTAGATTATTTGCCATATTGACAAGCTTCACATATTTTATTCTTTTCAAATCTTAGTTTTGGCAAACCTATCACAGAATCTCTTTTAACTAGTTTAGATATTATGTCCATGCTTGCATGACCTAACTTACGGTGCCATAACCAACTAGCATCATTGTCCTTAGTTTCATTAACAACTAAGCATGGGTTGTGTTTGGCAAGATCCTCAAGATCTACAACATACACATTCCCACGTCTTATTCCTTTAAAAACTAAACTATTATCATTTGGGTTTATTATGATGCATAGTGATGGTTTAAACATAACATTATAGCCTCTATCACATAATTGACTAATGCTTAATAAATTATGCTTAAGACCATCAACATATCGAACATTATCAATAAAAGTAGAAGGGGTAATTTGAACTTTACCTATACCAATGATGTGACCTTGGTTATTGTCTCCAAAAGTCACAGCACCTCCCTTCTTAGCTTCAAGGGTGAAGAATTGATCCTTGTCACCCGTCATGTGTCTTGAGCAGCCACTATCCAAGTACCAGCAATTTTTGTTGACCTTGGCTGCAAGACACTCCTACACAAGCAAATCATGTAATCTTAGGTACCCAAGTTTTCTTGGGTCCTTCATGGTTAGTCATGTTGGTTCCTTTTGGAACCCATACCCTTTTAATTTTTCTTTTGTTTTTCCTTTTCTATAATTACACACATTTGCCTTATGTCCTAATTTTCCACAACAAAAATAGGTTATTTTCTTAGTTTTACTTTCTCCTGCTTTAATAAAGAAGTTACGAAGAAGTTTTTGCTTATTTTTAGGTTTATATCCTAAACCTGCTCTATTGAATACTGCACGTTGACTATTAAGTATCATATTTAATTTTTCAGAACTATAAGTAAATTTCTCAACCAAAGGTTTGTATTTTCCAAGTTCTTTAGTTAGAGTTTGTTTTTCCGTTTTTAGAGTATTCAAGTCTTTTATGAGATTTTCGTTTAAGATTTGTTTATTATTTTTAAGTTCTGAAATTTCTTAGTTAGTTTTTCATTATCTTTACTTAAGGTGTTAGTTTTTTTAATTAAGAGTTGGTTGCTTGTCTTAAGTTCTAGATTTTCTTTGGTGATACAGTCCTTATCCTTAACTAGTTTATCATATTTATGTATGTAAGTTTGATTAGCTAGTTTTAGCTCTTTATTCTTAATGTTTATAGCCTTATATTCAATCATTAGTTCATTAAATGCATCATAAAGTTCATCAAAAGTAAAATCTAGATGCGTTTCGGATGTTACCTCATTTTCGTTGGCCATGAAGCAGAAATTGGCCTTTTCTTCTTGTTCCTCATCCGATGATGAAGATGATGCGTCGGAGTCCGATAAGGTGGTGACAAGGGCTTTCTTCTTCTTGTACTTGCTGCCCTTCTTAAGTAAGGGACACTCAGCTCTGATGTGTCCCGGCTTCTTGCACTCATAGCATCCAATCCCCTCATTTTTCCTTTTCTTACCTTTATCCTTGCGATAGAAATTTGAGGGGCCTCTCCTTTGATGATAGGACTTCTTGTGGTTGATGAATTTTCTGAACTTGCGCACAAGAAGAGCCTCATCATCATCTCCCTCATGATCTTCTTCTTCACTGCTGCTACTGCAAGACAAATCTTTGTTAGATGATGTGGATTTAAGAGCTATTACCTTTTTCTTATGTGAGGACTCTTCTTCGCTGTGTTGCTTCATGGTTAGCTCGTGAGTCATTAGGGATCCAAGGAGCTCTTCAAGTGGAAGCTTGTTCAAGTCCTTAGCTTCTTGGATTGCCGTCACCTTGGCTTCCCATGACCTTGGTAGACATCGAAGAATCTTCCTGACAAGCTCACTGTTAGTATAGTTTTTGCCAAGGCTTTTTAGGCCATTGACAATGTCAGTGAATCTAGTGAACATGCAAGTGATTGTTTCATTAGAATCCATTTTAAATAGTTCATACTTATGAACCAATATATTTATTTTGAATTCTTTGACTTGATTCATGCCCTCATGGGTCACTTCAAGTCTATCCCAAATCTCTTTTGCAGAATTGCAAGTAGAGACTCTATTGAATTCATTCCTATCTAGTGCACAGTAAAGCACATTCATTGCTTTAGAATTGAGTTGTGCCTTTCTCATGTCGTGTTCATCCCAATCCTTTTCGAGTTTGGGTACAGTGACCCCCTCTACATAAATGGATGGGATGTATAGCCCATTTGCTACAATGGTCCACATCTCATAGTCTTGGGCTTGGATGAATATTCTCATCCTAGCCTTCCAATATGAGTAGTCAGATCCATTAAAGAATGGGGGTCTTTGGGTGGACTGACCCTCAATGTGGGAAGATCCAAATGGGGTTGTCATTTTGATCTTTGACTCTTAGGGTAGAAGAGTTTAGGCTCTGATACCACTTGTTGCCCAGATAGACAACCCAAGAGGGGGGGTGAATTGGGTTTTAAAATAATTTGGCTATTAAAACTTTTGTGGATAACTAATTAATGCTTTTGCGAGATGATTAATTAGTTTCTATGTGCGGTGAATGAAATGCGAGAGATAGAGAGAGACAAACAATCACAAACACAATGTTTTATAGTGGTTCGGAGCTAACCCTTGCTCCTACGTCCACTCCCCAAGTCTCACTTGGGAATTCACTATAACCCCTTGGATTACAGCCGGTTGTTTTCCAAGCTCACAACCAAACTTGTTGTTTTACGAGCTCACAACGAACTCGGTCGGTTTTCCCAGGCTCACCGACTAGAACCAACCCGATTGTTTTCCCGGGATCACAATCGAACCCTTACACGTTGGTTTTACACTCGGCTCACCAACCAACCTCAATACCCTTGATTCAATCCCCCGATTGAACCAAGCAAAGACAAGATGGAAGTAAAAAGGAGTAACAGAAAAACAGAGCTTCTCAAAAGCAGATAAATAACAATATAAACAAAAGAGAAGTTAGAAGCCCTCAAACACGTTTGAGTTGGAGTAGAGTAGGGCTTCTTGAACTTCGGGTCTCCTCTTGAATGTCTGGTCGACTTGAATGCAGGAGGAGATCTCTTTCAATGTTGGGAAGAAGTAGGTGGATGCAGTTAATGTTGCTCTTTCCTCTTTTCCTTTGAAAACCAGGTTGCAGAGATTGAAAGCTTGATTACTTTGAGTGGAATAGTTGTTCTCTTCGTTGCTACAGTCTTCTGTGGCTATTTAAGCCATCCCCCACGGAAACTAGCCGTTAGAGACCTTTTTCTGCCCGTTCTGCACACTCTGCATAGCCTGACAATATGTCCGTTGGTGGGTTGGAGTCGACTCGCGCGATCAGGAGTCGACTCGGCTGTAGCGGGAGTCGACTCATGCTTTTCTGGAGTCGACTCGGCAACTGTTCCGGATTTGAATTAAAGTCGCCTCTTCGACTGGGAGTCGACTCGACTTGACCCGGAGTCGACTCGCCAACTTCTGGAGCTGACTTGGCATTTTCGGAGTCGGCTCATCCCATGGAGTCCGTGGATCTATTTTTGAACTTGGTCCACTCGAGTCGACTCGACAATCCTGGGAGTCGACTCGGCGCTCAGAGCCCGAACTCTCGATCTACTGTCTTTTGGCTCGTCCAGTCTTGGAGTCGACTCGAACTGTTCCGGAGTCGACTCGGCTCTCAGTTTCCGAAACTTAGTCTTCTGTGTTTTTAGTGAAGCGCTGCCTTGGAGTCGACTCGAGCTGTCTGTGAGTCGACTCGAATCTCAGAGACAGCAAATTGGTCTTCTGTCTTCTTTGGGGTCGCGGTGTCTCGGAGTCGACTCGTGCAATGCGGGAGTCGACTCGAATCTCAGAGTCCGAAAAACGCTCTCTGACTTTTGCCTTGTGACTGCTGAGAGTCGACTCTCACTATCTTTGGAGTCGACCTGCCAACCATCGGAGTCGACTCGCGTTCCACAGGAGTCGACTCGAATCTCAGGGTCGAAAACCGCTCTCTGACTTTTCTGCCTGTGACTCCTTGGAGTCGACTCATACCTCTCCGGAGTCGACTCGGTAAACATCGGAGTCGACTCGCGCACTTCAGGAGTCAACTCGCTGACAGGTTTTAAGTTGTGTCCTTCTGTCCATCTGTCTGTTCTCAGTCGGAGTCGACTCGTCCTGATCCGGAGTCGACTCGAGCCAGTGCCAGTGATTCTGATACGCTTGGAGTCGACTCGTAATATCTCGGAGTCGACTCGAGTCTTAGATTTTGGTTCAAACTGACTTCTTAACTTATCCAAAATACCTTGAACCAAATCTAGAGACACTTAGACAAGATTTTCACTGAAACACTCAATTGAATTCATTAGTAAACAACATATATACTCTAATGCTTTGAGCTCATCAAAATCAAATAGAGTTTTAATCAATCACTCCACAGAACCCTTACATATCTCGGGGTCCCAATCACTGGACGTTGCCTGCATAGGGGAATCTGACGAAGTCTGCCATTTGCTTCACCCCGAAGACTGACCGAGGGGTGAAGCATTCTATTATGAGCATTCTGGGGATCAACGAGCAGGAGGGGACCCTTACATATCTCAGGGTCCCAATCACTGGACGTCGCCTGCATAGGGGAGAGTGCATATCCATGGAGCTGGGTATCAGATGCAGATTAGAGAGCTGGCAGGCGAGTGCGTTGTTAATGATGGGCCGAGTTACTCTAGTACGGTCAGTATTGAGCTCCATCCCTATTTATTTGTTATCCAATACCCTGGTTCCTCTTGCAGCGATCCGGGGATTGGAGATGATGTTTTGCAGCTTCATTTGGGGACGGCGGCGAAACAGAGAGGGCGTTCACCTTGTGGCATGGGAGACTATTTGCCAGCCAACCAGCAGAGGGGGGCTTGGAGTCCATTCTCTGATCGAGCGTAGGGAGATATTTGCGACTAGGATGACAGCTGGGTTTCTCCTAGAGCCTGAGAGTCTTTGGGGCTCACTGTTGAGGGCGAAATATGGGGACCCAATCTCCCCCTTTGACCTCCGCGCTGGCCAAGGAGCTTCGTTTATTTGGAGAGAGATCTGTGCTCATACCCAAGAAGTGATACCGATGATCAGGTAGGAGATTGGGGATGGTAGAACGATTAGCATTCTAGAGGATAGGTGGCTATCTAAGGTAGCATTGCAGGGTTGGCCCATAGTGATTGACCGCGGTTGGTTGGAGGGATGCAGAGTGTGTGATCTGTTTGCCCAAGGGGAACAGAGGTAGGACGAGGACCTCGTCAGGCAGTTATTCGGGTAGCAGCTTGTTAAGCGTGTTCTAACTCTGCTGATCCCAGAGGGGGAGGTGACGAATAGGAGGGTGAGTAGAACTGGGAGGATGACGGTGAGTGCCTGGGACCTCTCGAGGGTAGTTGGAGGGCCCTCGATGTGACAGATGGATGGTAGGTGGATATGGAGGATGCAAATTCACCCTCGGGTGGCCTTGTTCCTATGGAAGGGGGTCTGGGGGTGCTTACCTACCACAAGAGTTTTGGTGAGGAGGGGAGTGAGGATCCCTACCGGTTGTGGGTCTTGTCAGGCAATGGAGGAGTCCATTTACCATGCTCTTTTTGGTGCTCGAGAGCCAATCAGATATGGAGATGTGCCTCAGCTCAGCTTGACTAGGGGCAAATGTGGACATCCACCGAGGAGTTCCTACAGCATTTGGAGGCCTCTCGGGGGTCCGGACAGGAAGAGAGGGAGACTCGTGATGCCTACCTAGCCTACCACTGCTGGTTGGATAGGAATGCTCGAGTTTTTGACGACGACATCCCTCACCTGAGGGTGGTGGCGGACCGAGTACTACTGCATGCGACGGAGATTACCAACACCATTGAGGCTTCACCTACTGGGTTGGTCAGGGACATCTGGAGCCCCCATTCTGCTCTCGCAGCGTTCAGGACAATATCGGTATCCTGGGTGCCCCCACCTCCTAGCTTCCTCAAGGTGAACTTCGATGGGAGCATAGCAGAGGACGGAAGCTGCGGAGGTGTGAGATTTGTCATCAAGAATCATGACACTAGACTAGTGGCGGCTGGAGGGCGGCAGATTTTTGACTCGTCAGTAGTGACCACTGAGCTTAGAGCGGCCTGGGAGGGTGTCTTCTATGCGAGGCGGATACTGGGTGCGGGTCGCCTTCTCCTCAAGGGAGATTCAACCACGGTGATTGAGTGGATCCAGAGACGGGGGTACTCAGTCGAGGATCGACTATTGCTCTATGATATTCGTAGAGCATTGGGGGAGGCTGACTCTTACTAAGCCACACACGTATATCGGAAGGCGAACGGTGCTGCAAGCTGAGTTGCTTCTTTTACAGCTCATCACTCTGAAGGTTTCTCTTGGATAGACCACGAGGTTGTGCCTATACCTTTGCGCAGTATTTTGTTTTCTAATTTTGTTGGCTGTATCCACACCCATCCGGTATGAGCCGCCGATGTACCAAAAAAAAATCTAATTCCAAATATTGTCCCACAATGGTGAACCCATGCAAAAGCACATTTCCAAAATCACGAGACTTGAATTTTAAATCAAAATCTATCCTGTAGAGATACTGTAAAAAAAGTCTCTTCGGAAAAATAACCATAAACACCGGTTGGCCCTCTTCTCACTTTTTTTCTTATTTATATATTACTGAGACAAAACCATAGGCACGGCCCGATGCCCACCGGGCCCAAGGTCTAAACGGGCCGTGCCGGCACGGCCCGTCTCGGGCGCAAAAGGAAGCCCGGCCCGGCCCCAGGCCCGTCTATTGGCGGGCCGGGCCGGGCACGGCACGCCACGGGCCGTGCCAGGCACGGCCCGTAACGGGCGCAAACGGGCCGTGCCTGGCACGGCCCGTCTGGAGAGGGGGGGAGGAAAATAGCCATTTCCAACGGCTATTTTGGAAAAATGACATTTTTACCCCTCCCAACAGTCCAATAACGACTGAATTGAGGGGTATTTTGGGAAAAAAAATTTGGGCTTCTATAAATAGCCCTTTCCTCCCTCATTCTCACCACACCAAACCAACTATTCTCTCCTTCTCTACTACTATTATTTCTCTCTTCTAAAGTGCTCTTCTAGCAATTTAATTTTTAGTTTGCATTTAGCAAGTGTTCAAGTGCTACACAAGAGGAGGTTCCTGTTGAGAAGAGAAGGTCACTCCTGTTGAAAGCACAAGAGGAAGCTCAGAATCTCGGCTCTGCGGCTCTGCCTCTGCCCTTCGACCCTCTACTCAATTCCTCCAATCCTCCTTGTGGTTAGTTTTTATTTTTTGAATTCATCAATTTAGATATGTCATCTTTTGAGGAAAGTCAGTTTGGCATTCCTCCTGTTTCTGAGGGAGAAGAAACTAATCCCCAACCCCATGTTCCTAGTTCCTCTAGAACTAGTGAACCGAGTGAAGATCAAACCTCTTCTCGTAAGAGGACTAGTGCTGTATGGAATGAATTTGATAGAGTTATGGTTGATGGAGTCTGGAAAGCTAAATGTAAAAAATGTGCCAAACTTTATAGTTGTAGTAGTAGTGGGGGAACAGGGCATTTAAAAAGACATCAAGAGAGTCATAGGATGTATGATTCTCATGCTCAAACTCAAAGTACCCTTAATATACAAGGGGGATTACTTGTAGGTAATTTTGCATATAATCATGAAAATCAAATAAAAGCACTTGTAAAATAGATAGTTAAGGATGAATTACCTTTTAGTTTATGTGAATCTTTTAATTTTGAAGAATATGTTCAATTAAACCTACAACCTGCTTACAAAAGAACTAGTAGGCGTACATTTAGAAGAGTAGCTATGACTAACTTTTTAGCAATGAAACAAAGTTTAATTGAAATACTTTCTACTTTAAATGTAAAAATTTCATTAACTTCTGATATTTGGTCAGCATCTGTAGGTAGTAATTGTTTTATTGTCATTACTGCTCATTATATTGATAATGATTGGCAATTAAATAAACGTATTCTTGCTTTTCGTGCTTTTGATTTTCCACATTCTGGGCAACAAATTTCAAATATCATTTATCAAACTGCATGTTCATATAATATTAATGATAAAATTATGTCTATTACTTTTGATAATGCATCTAATAATAATTCTGCTGTTGCATTATTAAAAGACTCATTGCATCCCATGTTAGATGGAATTTTATTGCATATTAGATGTGCATGTCATATCTTAAATCTTTCTGTTCAAGCTGGTATGGGTATGATTCAAGATGTGATTGGTAAAATTAGAAATGCAGTTTCTTTTATTCATGCTTCAAGATCAAGACTTCAAGAATTTAAGGAACTATGTATAAATCATGGTAAACGTTTTAAAAAATTTAAACTTGATGTAATTACTCGTTGGAACTCAACATATAGCATGATACATGATGCATACCCATATAAAAACTTATTAAGTGCATATATTAATGATCGTGGATTAGGCTTTACATTGACTGAAACTGATTGGAATAAAGGAAAAATTTTGGAAGATTTTTTGCTTAGTTTTTATAATGCTACCAATGTTCTTTCTGGTATTTATTATCCAACTTCATGTTCATTTTTACAACAAGCATATATAATTAGTCAAAAATTTTCAGAACATAGATATGATGATGTTTTAATGCCTATTATTGACCTAATGGAATCTAAATGGAATGAGTATTGGGACAAGATATGTCCTATGCATAACTTAGCTGCTATATTTGATCCTAGAGTTAAATTAAATGGCGTGCTAATTTTACTTGATGCATACTGTGAAAATATGATTAAAGATCCTGAACCTGCTAAAAATGAGGTAAAACAACTTCTTTATGATATTTATGCTATATATGATGAAAAAAATCGTGGATCTAGAACACAAATACAAACCTCTATTTCTTCTTCTAGTAGTTCTCGTTCGTCATCTATTTTTTCATTCATTGCACAGAGAAGACACACACATGCTTCAAGTTATCTTCATCTTCTTCATCTTTAAGTAGTGAACTAGAATTTTATTTACGAAATGATCTTCAGTCTGCATATGATGAAAATCAAATAGAGAATCTAGATGTATTATCTTGGTGGAAGAGTGTTAGAAATCAATATCCTGTTATGTCTGCAATTGCACGCGATATTTTAGCTGTGCCGATGTCCACGGTAGCATCGGAACCGCTTTTAGTGCAGGTCGGCGTGTTCTTGACGAAAACAGAAGTAGGATGACGGGCGAAACGGTGGAGATGCTTCTCTGCTTCAAAGATTGGTTGGATGCTGAGGCAAGACTTCAAGATAAAGGTGGACATAATACAACATCCTCTGATGATGATGATACAAACACTACTGAAGACTGAAGAGTGAATACTGATTCACTGAATCACTGATGATTAGTAAGATTTCTTAATTTTTTATAATTGTACATTTTTATTGTATTCTGGAGGTCAGACCAAGGTCCAAACCTCGGCCCTTTCTTATTGTATTCTGGAGGTCAGACCAAGGTCCAAACCTCCCTTCATGTACCATTTTGATTTAAATTAATAAACTGGTAGGGATCTATGCCAAACCCCCCACCATTCCGGTGGCTTTATATTCATAAATCCTTAGTTTTCAATATTTATTAATTTATTAAAAAAATTTATGAAGCATTAACTTTTATCGGGCCGGGCCCAGGCCTGGACCGTGCCAGGCCCGCGGGCCAGCCCGGCCCAGGCCCTTATGGGCCGTGCCGGCTGGCCCGCGGGCCTCGAGCGGGCCGTGCCGGGCTCGGCCCGCGGGCCAGTAACCTGTGACCCAGCACGGCCCCCTTACATGGGCCGTGCCAGGCACGGCCCGGCACTGTAGCTATCCGCTTCGTGCCGGGCCCCACGGCCCGGCCCAGTGCCCAACTCTATACACATCCATTGGATCTTCCTCTTCTTTTTCTTCTATTTTTTTATTTAAATATTACGATCGATCCAACATGTTACGTATACCTGCAAATTTGTGTGTACAGAGCCACAATTATGTACAAATTAAAACACTAGTCTCTAAGCATTAAAATAATAATTAAATTAAGGACAGGATGTTAAGTTCTTGAAGTAAAAAATAATTCAAATAAAAATGCATTTCTAGAAGGTTTGAACATTCCCATCAGAGCCATTATAGGGACATTTTTTATTCGAACATGGCGCTCAATAGTAGCAAGTAGCAACCTAAACAGCATATTTTCAACGCAACGTCATCATGTTGATGTTCATATATTTTTGAGAGTGAGACGGATGGAGAAATCCCATCAATTCATTTCAAGATATGACAATGTATAGCTGTTAAAATAATGTGAATAGGATCTGAGTTAGAGTAGAATATTCGAGAATTCCTTCCATCTTCTTTTGAATCTTCTGCAATATGTATTGTTAATGACAGCCAGCTTTATTTGTTAGGCTGATTCTTCAGTGACAGAGAAAGTAGGACATCAAATGCCTATCAATTTTTATGAAGCCAGAAAGTCTTGAAGTTTGGAATTAGAAATCATGGAAAAAGTCTTGACTAAAATGTAAAGAGTGAGGCCACTAATTTCCAGGCTCTGCCTATTTATTAACATTCTCACCCTTAGAATAATGGAAAGAAATGTTTGTTTCTATGTATACTTGTTGAGGTTTGGATCGTATGGTCTGATTGGCTCGATTTATAATCAAGTTTTTTGATTGAACACCAAAATAATCAAGTTTGATATCAGCACTTGAGAGTTGAAAAGGTCTTTGTCCGTTAGTCTTGTTTACAAGGAAATTATTTATGTCATGTATAAAGAAGGAAAAGGTTTACCAATAGAATTAAAAGTACTCTCAGAAGTAGCTTTGCCCATTGCCATTATATGATTATCTATATTGAACATGAAGATCTGCTGAGGGAAATATCAAAAAGAAGTAATTTCGTATTATAAATTTACTGTGGAACAAGTAAATATTGGACCACAAGTCTCAAAGGATGTGTTTGGTTCAAAAATAACAAAATAATAGAATAGTAAAAGTGAAGCCTATTGGAATAGCTATGCCATGATTATTTTAAGTTTTATAAGAAAATATTTTTTGGAATAGCTTTGAAGGTTTTTTCTATAAGAAATTGAAAAATAAGCATAAAAAATAGTGCATGAAAGGAATAGCTTATGTATGCCCACTTTTGCATAACATAGTTATGTCTAGTGTAAACAAGATTGATTTGCTCAACTATTTCTTGCTTATCTCTATTTTCTAAAAGCTGTTTGCTAGGCGCAAGTCTTACTTCAAGTCATATGCCCACTTCATTTCCCATCCAAATGCTAGAAAAGGGTCCAAAAATTGTGCATATTTGATATACTTTATTAATTGTGCTTGAGTTAATATGATCTAATGTTCTAGATATATCATATCAATGGGTATTTAAAACCCATGCAAACTGATATCTCATCCAAAATGGAAATCATGAGGGAGCTAGAGAGGTGTCAGGTGACAATAATGCAATGGGGAAGTAGCTGTTGGGTAGTCGGACATGAGTGGTTTAAGATCATAAATGCTGGTTAACTTGTAAGGCTGCAAATGAGTTGGGTTGACCCGTAATCCGATCTGATTTGACCCCGCTTAGACTCGATCTGATCCGTTTTGGAGGACCTGTGGGGCCGAGTCGAATCCTGAAATTAGATTCGTTCTATTTTTCGGATCGGATTTGGATTTACTGAATTCAGACCCGATCCGACCTATTTAAAATTTAGGTAATTTTGAGTTTTCAATCTTATGACTTGACCAGACCCGACCCGAATATGTAAAATTATTTAGGCTCGTGGGGGTGCAACCACAAGTACTGAAGCCATGGATGTGTTGACCCAAATCGGACCCGACCCGAATCCGAATCGGATCCGAATTTTTTAGATTGGGTCCGGGTTATACATGAGCTCGACCTGACCCGAATGACTTATTGGGTCAAAAATTGTAGCAGTAGATCCAACCCGATCCGATCTTCTATCGATCGGGTTTAGGTCCAAAATTAGGACCTAAACAAGAAACTGGATTGGGTCGAAGTCACTCATGACCGGACCCAACCCGATCTATTTGCACCCTTATTGACTTGTTTTCCTTGGAGGTCAACCTCACGTACTCTAAACTTTGCCTTGACGGTCTAGGATACAAACTATTAAAAGAATCAATTTCTTATCAAGATATCATGTCAGATTTATTGACATAATTATTGAATTCTCAAATAAATAAATAATTAAGTAAATGGATAAAGAAAACAATTTGGGAGGGGAATGGAAAATGGAATCATGTTTATGGCATTGCCTTTTAAATAGTTGTCTTAAATTTCATGTAGTCTGGCAATAACTCGTGTGTTTATAACTTCTAAGTTTGAGGTTTAATCATTTGATTTAGCATATTAAACTAGCCCATTAAGAAAGATGTTCTTTATTAAGTTCCATGAGCCTGGCTGGTATATGTAGGAATTTTAAGCCTACAATTGGAGTCCTACGAAATTTTGATATCTCTTTTCTCAATTCATGGTTGGAAAGAAGAAAAGGGCTTAGTTGCTGCTCGTATAAGAATTTAGCATCAAGAAGATTACTTTGATCCAATGAGGATATTTTAATCCCAACTTCTTTTTATCTTGTGCATTAACATGATCAATTTTGGCAATATCGCTACGCTTAAAGTTTGAGCCTCTTTTTATTTGATTTCCCTCACTGGGTACAATAACTCTATACCTGTCTATGTCACAATACACAATGATATATGACTGTTCACCAATTGATCTTTACATACTCAAGAAAAAAATTAAAAAAAAAAGCTTACAATTTATTTTGAAATTATCAGTACAATATAGTGTGGTATGACATGGAATTAGACACCACCAATTAGCCACATTTCAGAATATATATCTTAAAAAAATAATAAACAACATCTTTATGTACCTACTTCCATTTTTTACTTTCAAACTAAAAACAATAATTCTTCTTTTTAAAAAATCTATTAGAAATAAATATATTTGATATAGTTATTTTTTTTAAAAAAAATATATGAATATGATGGTGGAGCAACAGAAGAGTTAAAATGGTAGGATAGGAGGTGTAGGGCAATGATGGTGTAGTAAAGATGGCGATGATAATGATCATGAAATAAGAATTTCTGATTTTTATTTTTTCTAAAAATAATAAAAATTTGAAAAATCAAAAAATTACAAACAACTATACGAAACATTTTTTTTTCTCAATTTATAGGATGCCAAATAATCCTTAAAGCGAGCCGCTAGCAAAATCTTAATTTACAGGTCGTAAATGGTGATTAAACTTAAAAATCTAAGATTCTATTGAGATAAAAAAAAATAGAAGAAAAAAATACAATTGAAAGAGTACCTGATTAACCGAATTTTAAAAGGAAACATCATGC
Source organism: Phoenix dactylifera (assembly GCF_009389715.1). Lineage (NCBI taxonomy): Eukaryota > Viridiplantae > Streptophyta > Magnoliopsida > Arecales > Arecaceae > Phoenix > Phoenix dactylifera. The sequence continues at coordinate 452,439 of NW_024067824.1, read as the reverse complement.
TCCCACTATTGACGAGTGATAGTGAGGTCGTAGCTATCCCATTGCAATTATTTTGCAGTACTGGACTGACTTTCTAATCAGTTCAGTGCTACGTCGGCAAGATCATTAAAAAAATAAGTAGGGAATCAAAACGCTTGTCAGCGTCGCCATTGTGGAATCCAAGGTATCCATCCACATGAAAAGCCCATGCCTTTTCATAGTCAAACCGGAATTTATGGATTAAATGGCCCTCAGCGCAACCCCCCAAAGTCACAGATTGATGCCTTCACATAAGCCGGAGAGACCAGACTCAATAGAGTGTGGACTTTGATTTTTCTAACAATTGTTTGCTCATGGTTTGAGTGAATGCATCAACTGTTTCGAGAATATTTCATTTGGATATGTTTCCATCCATCTTGCCGATCTTTTAGGTGGGCCACACACATGGCATGCGTGCAAGAGAGGCAGGTTGTCGCCGTCGTTGTTTTTTTTCCATCAATGTAAGCGTACTCTTTGCGGCAGGATAAACGGCGCTAAATGTTGCAAGTGGATTAGAGATCATGGCTTCAGACTTATTGTAGTTGGAAAACGACATATCTTTAATGAGTTATCGATGCAAAGCTGAGAGCTGCATGAGAAGGCATCAGCAATGCCAAATTAGTTCAAAAGGCGGACAAAGATGATGAATTGTGCAGCCCCTTTATGTTAAAAATATTAAGGCATTTGGCATGAAATGATCTTTCCAAGATAAAAGATGATGTAAGATGGAGATAATGAGATCATAGTATTTGTTCATAATCTTTTTTCACTTAAACTCAACATCAGTTTATACCGCTTGTCACAACTAGGTAGTGAATAAAGTAAATCCGACTATTTATTTATCGTGCAGTAACGTATACTCGGTTAACTTATCTAACTAGTTGTAACAGTTTCTGATTCGGAAGTTTAGTGCTACAAAGCTACAATCATGGTGATGTTATATGATAGTGATCTCAAATCACCTTTATTTCTTAAATCACCACTCAATCTAGTGACGAAATAACTGTCATTAAGGTCAGAAATCCAAGATAACCTCAGAATAGTGATCTCAGGCTAAAATTTGAGGACAAACATATCCCTCAGTCCAACAAAAAAAAAAATAATATATCAATATATCGTCAATATATTATATCAATATTATATATATAATTTTATATTATATTAATTTTATACATTATATTTATATTATATATTATTAATCACAATATTGTCGTATTATTATTCGATGATAACTATATATTTATATAATGAAATTATTTAATATATTACTTCTAGTTGCCTTATTTTCTTAATCAAAATAAATGTTAGTATTAAAAAATATATTATCAGTATAAATAAAAATATTAACCTTATAATAATAATAATTATAATAATAACTTTATAATAATAATTAATATACCTTTATATGAGTAATAATTTATAGCACCAATAAATATAGTTTTATGAATAATATTAATAACTAATATCTTAATTATATATTAACATTTTGTTATAATATATTTGTATGAAATATATCAGAGATAGTTTTAGTATTATATGCTCACCGATTTTGAATTTATAGAAAATACCAAACATGTTACTCATGTATACCTAAAAATTTTTAATTATGAGAACATAACATGCCAAATATGATGATTTAAAATTATTGGAGATCACACTAGCAAAATTTTTTTAATCAATAATCTAAAATTACCTTGATAATCCTATTTAGGTCACCAAAAATGTATTACTATTGATCCATGAGCACATACCATACCATGCATGACTCATATTGGTTGATTGATGACGGCCATCACCATCGAAGGCTGTACAGCATTCTGTTGCTTAGTTGGCGCACTACAGAGCATCCTAGTTGGCGCTATTTACACCATAGAAAGTAATGCAACTTTGGACGGCGTCGTAACATGCCGTTATAAAATGGAAGACTATTAAATAAGACAGATGTGTTACCCAAAAATAAAACAAAAGACGGACGACGTGCGCTATTCACGGCATGCCTCGCGTGGGACATGGCGATAGACCCCACCAAATTTGATTTTGATAGCCGTTAGTTTCTATAACCACATAACGCGGTGGCCGTTCAAGAGTGTATACCTTGCAACGGAACAAACAGCGCATGCAGTTACCGGGCCTCGCCCCCCCGCTCTTTTACGTCGTTCCATGTGAATGCTTTCTCGTTGGCCATCATTCATTCCATGTGACCGCTTTTTTTATCACAATAGAAAGAAAAAGGAAAGAAAGAAAGATACCGATCCTTGGTATCTTATGGAGTGAGCGGTCAAAGAAAAGGCTGGCTTTTTTTGTGGAAAATTAAAATGACATATATATCCAATTCAGGCTGATTTTTTTATGGAAAATTAGTACACGTACCGAAAAAAATTTAATGGACCCAAGGCTAATTAAACCTAATTAAGACGCCAGATTCAAAGCAGATATCTTTCCAATTCCCGAAGGGGGATTCCTAGTTTCTCTCTCTCTCTCTCTCTTCGTATACAGCGGCTGCTTCGAAGAGAAATTCCACTAACTTGGACCGTATGATATTGATCGTATGGGCGGTACGTGTTTGGTTATTCCAACAGCCAATAGAAAGCTGGATCCGGCTGGACCCCCGTTGATAAATAGCGAAGCCCCGCACCCCCAAAAGATAGAGAGAGAGAGAGAGAGAGAGAGAGAGAGGGAGAGGGGGAGAGAGAGAGCTCTACCCTCGCATTACCCTGCCTCCGCCGTTCCTCCCACGCCACCGTCTCTCTCTAGATCAGCCGGAAATGGGGACCCAAGATAATGGCGAGGGGAGGCGAGGGATGGGCCTCACGAATCACGAAGCAGGCATGGAGGAGGAGGAGGAGGAGATGGTGGAGATGAGCCAGATGAGCCGCCGCAGGAAGACGAGGAAGGAGATGGAGGAGGGAAGAGAGGAAGCGGAGGTGAAAGATGAGGAGGAGAAGACGATGTCGATCGAGAAGCTGTTCGATGGAAAGCCCTTGCCGGGGTGGCGGGAGCAGCTGACGTTCCGGGCCATGGTGGTGTCGTTCTTCCTCTCGGTCATGTTCAGCTTCATTGTGATGAAGCTTAACCTCACCACCGGTATCATCCCCTCGCTCAACGTCGCCGCCGGACTCCTCGGGTTCTTCTTCATCAAGACCTGGAGCAAAGCCCTCGAGAAGACTGGCCTCCTCCGGCAAGCCTTCACCCGCCAGGAGAACACCGTTATCCAGACCTGTGTCGTGGCCGCCTCCGGCGTTGCCTTCAGCGGTATGCTTACCCTTTAGCTCACGATTGCCAGTTTTCTTTCTTTATCTGTATTTTTTTGGAAAAAAAAATTATTTAACAAGAAATGTATGCCCAAGTCGTAAATCGTGATGCCGAGATCCGACTTTTTGGGAGGTCGGATTGCTTGATTTTTGAAAGTCTATATTTTATAATTTTCATATAATTACGATTGCATGTATCTAATGTTTTGGAACTTATCCGCTTAGTGGTTATACGGTTAGACCGGTGAGCTCTAATCTGTGGGGATAAGTCTCAGATCCAAAATGAAAGTTTTATAGTTTAAAAAATACATAAATTTAGCAAAACATCTATTATTGTTATTTTTGTTAATCCAAATTATTATTCATCGCTCCATTCCGTTATGCGCTATCCAAATTCTGGTTTGAGCAATATTGTTTGAATTCAAATTTTATACTAGATGTAGTGGAATTTAGATGGTTAATTTTTTTAAAAAAAAACTAGAAGTTGGGCTTAGGTTTGGTTTTCAATGCAGACTTTTTGGTTTCCTTGAAAGTTTATAAATTCATACTTGCAAAAGAGAGTTCTTGAACAATGATAGTGGTAGTTCAAAGTTGGTAGTAGCGCACTGCATGGATTCTCTGTTCAAGATCAAGATTGAATCAAGGACGACTAAAAGGCATAAAGAGTAGCACGCTTCTACCAATTTTTTCTACCTTCTTTCTCTTACATTTCTGTTATTTATACACCATCTACGTTGTTACAAAATTATGGGAAAAATGGATGCCTGTGCATTAAACCATTAGTATATGGACATTTTTAACATGAGCTTGTCAAGATTGGTCATGTGGGGTGTGACCAACTCCAGTAGGGCTGTAATGTAGGAGTATTAGTTAAATAATGTTTTTGAAGCAATAGCATATGATCATTAAGTTTTTTTAAAAAAATTGCAAGTTGGGCTTAGGTTTCCTTCAAAGTTTATAAATTCATACTTGCAAAAGAGAGTTCTTGAACAATGATAGTGGTGGTTCAAAGTTGGTAGTAGCGCACTGCATGGATTCTCTTTTCAAGATCAAGATTGAATCAAGGACGACTAAAAGGCATAAAGAGTAGCATGCTTCAACCAATTTTTTCTACCTTCTTTCTCTTACATTCCTGTTATTTATACACCATCTACGTTGTTACAAAATTATGGGAAAAATGGATGCCTGTGCATGAAGCCATTAGTATATGGACATCTTGAACATGAGCTTGTCAAGTTTGGTCATGTGGGGTATGACCAACTCCAGTAGGGTCTGCTTGTTTCAGATTTGGTTGCATCTACCCACTTCACCCTGACGATTAACAAGGGTGAATTAGGTAAAGTATGGTGAAGTTTGGCAGTTCCTTAGATGCCAACCCATTATATGACTGGGATAGCTCTCTCTCCCAGCAACATGCCTCATGGACACAAACCTGGAAACCAGGGGATGAGCTCACTTTGAGCTCCATCAACCATTGACTTCGTGGAGCACTACATATCCATTAGCATACTTAGCTCAAAACTTTTTCAAGACTAGATGAATTTCAAACTATCTCGAATACAGGCTAAGAAAGACATCAATAAGAACAATGTCATGACTGTACACCTAAACAGTGTGAAATTAGGGGAACAATGAGCAGTTGCATGAGTCTGACTATGTGTGGGTGCAACTGTAGATGCTGTCATATAGTTTCAGTTTAATGGGGAAGCAATGTGATGTAGGCTTGGATGCAGGAGTATTAGTTAAAATAATTTTTTTGAAGCAATAGCATATGATCATTAAGTTATTAAGGTTGCATCTGAATTTAAGATATTGTACTGTTTACTTGACGATTGGCACTCTTGACTATCATATTAAGGAGACATTAAGGAGTAAATTTCTATTTCTAGGAGTTAGATGTCACAACAATATTATAAAAACAAAAAGATGATTTGATCTGCAAATGTATTTCATAACCCATATCTCAAAGTCATTATTTGGAGCAACGTGACATATATAGGTTATTTTGTTGTTGTTCTTCTAGAATGAAATTGCATTGCTTCTAGAATGAACACTATGATTTGCTTGACTTTCGCCGGTAGAGCTTCTAGAATGAAAACTATGAATTACTTGACTTTCACTGGTAGATATTCTTCAACTAAAATCCCATGCTCTATTATTCTGCTTGTTCTGGTGATTTGGGTCTCAATTACACAATTATATTATTCTAAACAGGTGGCTTTGGAAGTTATCTTTTTGGTATGAGTGAAACAATTGCCAAACAAGCTACAGAAGCAGACAATGCACAGAATGTTAAAGACCCAGGATTAGGATGGATGATTGGGTTTCTCTTTGTTGTTAGTTTTCTTGGACTCTTCTCCCTTGTGCCCCTAAGAAAGGTAATCCTTCTCTTACATAAATCTATGTGTATTTTAAGTGGAAAAGATTAAGAAGCAAACCATCCATCTACTGATTGAAATGAGTCACCGAACTTTCCCATGTCTTGATTTCTATAGGCTACTTCAGGTTGGTGAATTTGGTATAAACTTTACTGACCAAAATATCTTTCAGATCATGATCGTTGACTACAAGCTGATCTATCCAAGTGGTACCGCAACTGCTTTTCTTATTAATGGCTTCCACACTCCTCAGGGTGCCAAACTAGCAAAGTAAAATTCTAAAAGAACTTACAAATCTATTGTGCTAAAGCCTATCATATTTTAGTGTTTTTCCTTTATGTTACATCGATTTGTTATATATTTCAGGAAACAGGTTAGTATATTAGGCAAGTGCTTTGTCTCCAGCTTCCTCTGGGGATTTTTCCAATGGTTTTACACTGGCGGTGATGACTGTGGATTTGCAAGCTTTCCCACACTTGGTCTCAAAGCTTATGAAAACAAGTAATGTGCATAACCTTTCCATCCCCTGTTGTCAAAAATACCTCTCTCTCTTTCTCTCATTTCATTCATTTATTCCAATAAAGTGGGTTTAATATGTAAGATATTCATATACATATATTTGCTCGTTGAAAAGTACCCAACTTTAAGTTATTGCTTTTCTAAAATCATCATTCCCTAGCTTTATTGCTTAATTACATATTGGTGATATGATACTGTACATTGTTGTAGATCCTTCTTTGATTTTTCTGCGACTTATGTTGGAGTCGGAATGATCTGCCCCTACATTGTAAACATATCTGTTCTCCTTGGAGGCATCCTTTCTTGGGGAGTTATGTGGCCTCTTATTGGTAATAAGAAGGGCAGTTGGTACCCTGCAGATATCCCATCTAGCAGTCTTCATAGCTTGCAGGGCTATCGGGTAACTATCCACTCCTTTTCTTTTGTTATGCTGTTCTTGCTTGTGTTTTGATTGAACCTTCAATCCTATAAATAGTTTAAGTACACTAAATTACCCCGTTACTGAATACATGGTTGTTTCTCTTTTGCAGGTCTTCATAGGCATTGCCATGATTCTTGGAGATGGTCTCTACAACTTTCTCAAGGTCTTTTCTCGAACAATGTATTCCTTCATTTCTGTAGTGCGGAGTGGAGGTTCCATGAGCACACTTCCTGTCTCAGATGATGGTGGTTCTATCCCTACAACCACCACCATATCCTTCGACGACCAACGCCGAACTGAAATTTTTCTCAAAGACCAAATTCCAAAACCAGTTGCATATGGGGGCTACATTGTCATTGCTGTCATTTCCATTGCCACACTTCCCCACATCTTCCCTCAGCTTAAGTGGTACTATGTTTTGGTTTCCTACATATTTGCGCCGATGCTAGCCTTCTGCAATGCTTATGGTTGTGGCCTCACTGATTGGTCTCTTGCCTCAACCTATGGGAAGCTTGCCATTTTCATCATTGGAGCTTGGGCAGGTGCCTCACATGGTGGTGTACTAGCAGGTCTTGCAGCTTGTGGGGTCATGATGAGCATCGTGTCCACTGCATCAGATCTCATGCAAGACTTTAAGACAGGATACTTGACATTAGCCTCTCCAAGGGCCATGTTTGTTAGCCAAGTAATTGGTACGGCAATGGGTTGTGTGATTGCTCCATGTGTTTTCTGGCTTTTCTACAAGGCTTTCAATGACCTTGGCTTGCCTGATAGTGAATACCCAGCTCCCTATGCCCTTGTTTATCGGAACATGGCTATACTTGGTGTCGAAGGCTTCTCATCGCTACCAAAGCACTGCCTCACTCTCTGTTACATATTCTTTGCTGCTGCAATTGTCATTAACTTGCTACGAGATTTCTCGGGGAAGAAGATAGCAAGGTTTATACCACTCCCAATGGCAATGGCGATACCTTTCTATATTGGATCATACTTTGCTATTGACATGTGTGTAGGGAGCTTGATATTGTTTGTGTGGGAAACGGTCAACAAGGCTAAAGCAGATGCATTTGCGCCGGCAGTGGCCTCTGGTTTGATATGCGGTGATGGGATATGGACTCTGCCTCAATCTATACTTGCTTTGGCTAAAGTGAAGCCACCAATATGCATGAAGTTCCTCTCCAGGAAAGTGAACGTCAAAGTTGATGAATTCATTGCCAAGTTAACATAATTTCTTTTTCAACAAGAAATCTGTGACAGAAAATGGATTCATGGATCAACTATGTAAGCTGCTTATCCACCAACACTATATAGCATTTAAGTGGAGAGCTGCATTCTGTAATTATGGTTTGAGTCAACTATCATTTATTTAGTTTTTCAAGTTTGACATGCAGACGTTACTATGTGTTTAAAAAAAGCTTTAGTTTTCTTTGCTGATGAAAAGTGAATAAAGCTTTGGTTGATTGTAATTCCTTTTATCACATCTAGTTGCATATTTTCTCTACCAAAACCTTCTCTCTGAGCCCTCCTTACCCTGCAGTCCAGCAAAAGAAGTGTTTTGTTGCTATAATACCCGGATTTACTATTTCTTTTCCAACTTTCATAAGTATTGGACTTTGACTCAACAAAAATATCATGGCTTGCATCTGATACTGGTGCCAATTTATTGACCTAAGTTAATGAATTGTTCGGCTTTGTAATGGTGCAGTATTTTGAAAACAATGCAGCAAAGGTCAACAAGCCAAGCTTGTAAGAATTTGTTTACTTCCAGTTTACATTAATAATTGAAATTCGTACATTTTTCGTATCTTTTGACCGTTTATTCCATACATCTCCTTCAAAACTGTCCAAGCTTAGATATGTCCATTCTGCTTCTGCCCCAACATTTCTTTGATAAAGCCTTCCTGGATTCCATTATGGACATAAGCTTAGGTCACCCGAATATAATTCAGCTGCTTGTTTTCTTGCTACCCAAAGAGCTCCTTAAACGCCTCAAAGCTAGATCTCAAAGGCCACATCTCTCATAAATTTCTGACTTATTGCAATCTAGTCACAAGGTCCACTGCACTACTGGTTCACCTAGAGGACTAGAAATTCTTGTTATCCCAATCGTACACAGTGAACAAAAAAACATTCCAAATTGCCTTGAAAGGATCACAGCTGGTCAAGATATGATCCACCGTTTCTGCATGCTCATTACAGAAAAAACATCACCATGGATTGCACCCAAGCTTTCTGATGAGATTGTCCTGGTTTTCAACTTGTTTTTGTAGCTCAGCCCTAGGAAGAACTCGTCTTTGAGAGGTGCCTTTGCATTCCATAAGGATGCTGCAAATTGGCATTTGGTGCCATGGTGAGTATACCTGACTTCTCTTCCCTTCAGACTACCAAAGCAGTAGAGTTGGAGAGTGATACTAGCAAACAGAGATTGTTGGATTCCTCTAGTGGTCATCCATTTATGTTGGCAGGTGCTTTAGGTTCCATCTGGATGATCTTTCGTCGAAGAAATCAGCCACCATGGCAATTTTCTTTCCGCGCACCTTAAACAGGTAAGGTAAAACAGTTCTAAGTGGGCAATCACAAAGCCAATTATCCCCCCTAAATAGAGCAGTGAGCATCGGTTCGGGTTGTATCTTTTGCACGAAAGAATGATTGATCTTCCTTCGCGACGTCATCCATTGGATCGCACCGCACAGCTTTCAAAGCAGTCCAAACTCTATCATTCATCGGCTGGTGCAGATCTCAAAGCGATGTTTGCGCGATCCATCGGCAGATTGGCATGAAGGAATGTGAATTATTCTTTCATGTGAAAGATACAACCCCTACCCAGTGAGCCCATTCCCAATCACAACAAAGGAACTCTTCCTGTAATTGATAAAACGGCCAGCAATTAACCCAAAGCAGCAGAGAATTTGTTCATACACAGGTATTGTCCATTTTATCCTTGGCAAATGCAAGTGTGTTGTCAGCATTGGAGTATTATTTTTTACAAACACCTAGAAATGTTGGAAGAAACTCAAAGAATCTGTTGGGTCCTGGGCTTTTATCTCCATTAAAATCGAAGATGGCTTTTTTATTTCTTCCATTCTAAAAGGACTCTTGAGTGAGCATAAATCCAGGTACAGAGGTGAGTAGAGTTTATCCAATTTGAGGTCAAGGAGCAACAAGAAGTCTGATAAAGATACTTATACAGAAATCCATGAGATGCTTTTTAACCTCTATGCAATCAGAGATTTCTCTTTACTTCAATTCTAGATATCTAGTTATATTTCTTCTGAAAAACCCGCAATATTGTGAATAAAAAATTAGTACTATTATCTCCCTCTTTAAGCCACTTTGTTTTGGAACGCTACTTCCAGCATACTTATAGTCAAAGATTTGCATGAATTCCCTTGTAAACAGCTCCACTCTCTATTTCCACAGGCGACAAAGGTACAAGTTCCTCCTTTTAATCGAAATCTTGGATATGCTTTAGCAGCTCATTTCCCTCAAATCTTTTGCTCCAAACCTTCAAAGTGGAATAAGTAGCTCTGAGCAGAACCAAAGCTATCGTTGCCCTGCTCAAATTCTTGACAGAATTCCAACTTTTTGAAACAACTTCATTAATGGAAATTTGCAAGAGCCAGCTTCTTACAAATTTAAAGAACCTCTATACTTTGTTAGGTCTAAAGAAAGAAAGTTTGATGGGGATGTGATTCGAGCATGGATTAGCAACGACAGATTGGATAGTATGAGATGAGAGAATATTCTATTTGGTGGAGATTAAGAAATGATCCAATGCTGTCGATATTGGATTATCTCTGTGGTTACTCAATGTATATTAATGACCTTTGAGCAGAAGTTCTATAAGCTGTACAGATCCAATGAACTAGAAGAAAGCCAAGCTTTCTGAGTTTGCTTGTGGAAAGCCATTCTATCAGAAGCTCGGCAAATAGCATTAAACTAACACTTGATAACCCAGGGCACAGCAAAGAATTTACAAACATCCTATAGTTCTTCCCAATATACTTTCTTTAGGTCATAATTAGCAGTCCAATGCATCGTAATCAACCAAGTAGAGTTCAGCATTCTGTCTTTCCATTGAGTCAAGATGGAGAATTTTCAGACATCCTTATGAGTTCTGGCTCTACCGTATTCTATCTAGTCTATTGAGTATACATCTTGAGGTTCCAATTGCATGAAGAGATGCCACTACTCAATTAAACTTCAGAGATGGAACAAAGAATAGCAGCAGAGGCATTGAAAAGTTTAGAGTGCGGTCCAACTACATAACAACTAGAGGAAGTGATTAAATCTCTTAACAGCTCTCCTTTTAATTGAATATCCAAGACTTCTTACGTTCCAGCTGAGGATAGATGTGAGCAAAGAGACGACACAAATCTTTTTAGCCCTTCAAGTTCAACACCAATTGCATCAGCACTCCTCAAAGAAACCAACCCTGCTATCTAGTAAGAAGACCATAAAGACTAAGAAGATGGAGGCAAGATAACTACATATTCAGTCACAAGAAGCACTAATCCAAAAATAACCAACAGCATAACATAATATTAGCATCCAAGAGCATAGTAGGACCTCTGAAGAACCAACTTGACAAAGCATAGAAGCATAGACAACCTTCCTTAAACTAACAACTCCTCCACCGACTATAGCCTAGATAACAATAAGAATGACTGAGTGGAGAAGAGAAATACAATGACCAGGAGAATGATATGTTACAAGAGGATGATACTTGGTTTCTAATAAAAATGATGCTAGGTTCTACTAATAGAAACATTAACGCACAATATGACCTGCACTAGTTTGTTTTGGCCTAATTATAAACACTTGGTGGATATCTACTCAAATACATATATATAACAATCAAACCTATGGTCATCATAGATGGGCAATACAACAAGAATAAACAGCAAGCAATAGAAGAGCACACGCAACCACATGAGAATACGAAATTTTCATGGTTGGACCAATCCAAGGCCTACATCCACAGGAGAACAATACAAATATAGTTTCCACTATCAATAAGAGGAGACTATAAATACAAGGAAGACACTACCTCGAATAGGATATAGGAAATGAATGTAACCTTCCATTTTTGCTCTTTAACTTGGAGAAAAATAGGGAACAATTACCCCTTAGAGTTGCAGGATCTTCTCCTTCTAGAAAGCCTATAAAAGTTCCAAGAGAATTTTGAAGAAGTGCTCCACTATTTCTTCACCTATCCCTCTCTCGTTCCACACAAACTCATCCAGCCCAAAACAGCCCCTTTAAGTGACCAACAAGCAGGGATAAATATCATCCCTTTGATCAAAACCTAATTCAGTGGTTAGTATGGAAGATGGGTAAGTTACTTGAGTTAGTAGGGAGGGAACGGAATTTGGCTTCGCACATGGGCCAGCCCAGTATAGTCCAATAATCTCCCACTTGGAAGGCAAATCTCTGACCTTCAAAATAACCAATCTTCACTCTTTATAACAATTTCCATTCTCCATACATTGTTCTCCACCCACCCAGGCCAAATTTCTACCAACCTGGAAAACCTCCTGCAAAATTTATTTTTGTTGGGAGGCACAACTTTGTCGACATATGGGCAAGGTTTATCCTTGTATGGATCTTATCTACACTCAAATCATGGTGTTTCAAAGCAAATCAAATGACATGATACCAAACATCTATATGCTTTGTGCCGGAGTGATAAGCTGTATTCTTTGCCAAATGAATTCCACATTAGCTCTCATAGTGCGTAACATATCTTCTTTATCTCACTCTAAGTTGACCGAGAAATCTTCTCGACCAAAATATCTTTGCTGCTTTAGTCAAAGAAACATACTAAGCTTCAGTTGAATGAAACCACAATATCTTGCAACTTTGACATCCAATCAACTGCACCACCACCATTATGAATACATATCCAGTAGTAGACCTTTTTGTCTTCCTACAGCCGACATGAGCAGCAACAACAAACCCAACAGCATTCAAAGAAGAGCATCTAGAATATAAGTTAGAATTCTGTTCCTTAAAAATACTGAAGGATCCATTTCACTTCTTGCTAATGTTCCCATCTTGGATCAGACATTTACCCCGAAACAACTCACACTGCATATGAAATTGATTTGTAGCAGGCTAAGAAAAAGAAGAAGAGTAGGGATTTTATAGACCAAAGAATGGAATAGGCTGAGCCTCTTCTCAGGCCGGGTGTGGCCAGTCAGCTTTGATACCATACTTGGGTTGTGAAACCCCCTGCTTTAAGGTTTTTGAGAGGAAAAGAAAAATAAAAGTGATATGAGCAGCAGGAAAAAAAATATATTTTAGGATAGACCTTATGGTTGATGGTTCACACACGAGTCGTGGTTCTAGAGTCGGTATAGCATTTTATTTACCCATAGGGCCATGAGAATTCTAGTTAGACTTCCTGACCAACATAGCCAAATATTAAGTGGTTTGAAGATGGGCTTTTGAGATGGATATTCCTATGGAGAAGCTTTTAAGATCAAGGGATGAGAAAGAACGGCCTGAAAAGCTAATTGTGGACAACTTTTGAAAGTGTTTCAACCACATACATACTCATATCTAGGATGGGTAATGAGCAAGCGAATGTAATGGTAGCCAAGACATCTATGTTGTCTAAGGGGGCCAACTTAGTGGCCAGGCGTCTCTCTGACCTGATAACTAGTATCGCCTCCCTGCCTAACTCTATCAACACGCTCCTTCTTTTACAATACTTAACAAGATCTCTCATGGACAAATTCTTATTAAAGCCTTCTCTGCCATAGAATTGGGCCTTTGGGGTCAACCCAACGACTTGTATGAGGAAGCGACACAAAGGAGGCTCGAGGGCTTGTTGAGGAAGGCAGCAAGGGCCGCTGAAGGGGGAAAATGAAATTAAATTCTGATATTTATTTTGTACTTAGTAAAATAGGTCAGGCATGTTAAATACTATTTGAAAATTTTGTTATATGCTGTGAAATATGTAAAATTTGACTGGGCAAGTTATCTATTTTGTATGTATGTATTTCCAGCATGGTTATGTTCTGGCCCCGTCAATAGAGATTATTCGTTGGCCCCATCGACTTGTAACTGTGAGAAATTAGTTTCGACACTATTGTCACTAGTTATTAGAATAGTGGTTTTTGGATACTGTTACCACCGATGATTAGAATATTAGTTTTTAGATACCGTTGCCACCGGTAGTTAACAATAGTAGTTTTTGGCACTTTGTATGACCCATGCCACTGGGTTACGTGGCCGTAGCCTATTATTATTGGAAGTCTGATATCAGAGTTTTTGTGAAAATGATAAGAAGTTTCGAAAAAAAATGCTTATTTGTGACTTATTTTGTATTTTGGTTAAATATCTAGTATGCTTTAACCCCACTTTGGGGTATTATATTACTTACTGAGCTAGTGTAGCTCATTATCCTGTTTTGTCTTTTTTTTTTTAGATCTAGAGGTTTGATTGCACGGGATTGGGGAGTGCATAAGATTTTGCTCAAACTGGAATTTTGGTTAGACTAGCTAAAATATTTGAATTATGTTGACATATACTACTTTGAAACTTTGTAAAATTGTTTTGAATATATTAATGTTTAAATAAATTTTTAAGTATATGGAATCACTTTGATATGATCAACTGGCTTACATACCCATACAGTCTGCTGTGTGGGCGTGCGGTATCTATTGCGCTCCGGGCTTGGGGCGTGACACTCTCTTTGACAATTTGAAGTGCCCATCTAGTGGTGTAGAAGCTGACTTATAGTCAATCATACCAAATCCATTAAGGACTTTGCCAATGTAATCAGACCGACTCAACTAAACCCTGCCATGCTCCTTGTCTCTATGAGTCTCTAAACCCTGCCATGCTCCCTGTCTCTATGAGTCTGCATGCCAAATACCTTCTTAGTTGTCCCTAGGTCTTTTATAGCAAACATATTAGATATTAAGATTCAGAGATTTAATTTCATATTGATCATTGCTGGCAATTAACATATTATCCACATAAAGCAACTAAACAGTGAAAGCACCATCTGTTGACCCTTAAAAGTAAATATAATGACTAATTTGGTTCTAACATATTCTTTATTTCTCATGAAACTATCAATTTTCTTGTACCACTGCCTTCAAGCCATACAAACCCATCTTAGACTTGCAAACAGAATCTAGATTGACCTTTTCCACAAAGCCTTGAAGCTCTTTCTCTCTCTCTCTCTCTCTCTCTCTCTCTCTCTCTATATATATATATATATATATATATATATATGGAGAGAAAGAGATTTACTAATGCAAATCAACATAGAAGGATGCAGCCTTGATGTCAAGCTGCTCAAGTTCTAAAAAAAATTCAGATGTACAACTAAAGACAAGAGAACTCAAATGGGGGTATATTTCACAACTAGTGCAGAAGTTTTATCGAAGTCGATGCCTTACTTTTGCCCATATTTTTTGATGACCAACCTTGCCTTGTAGCTTTTGAAACCATCAATCTCTTCCTTTATCACATATAGCTATCTATTATTCAATGATTTGTTGCCCTTTGGAAGGTTCACCAACTCACAAGTATCATTTCGATGAAATGACATCGTCTCATCCTTTATTGTGCTTTGCCATTTTTCACTTTCCAGATAATCTATAGCTTCTTAGAAGCATTCAAGTTAACCAGCATCAGTAAACAAAATAATATAAGAAAGTGAATACCTTTGAATAGGCTTAGGAGGTCTTGATGACTTTCTTAACTACTGTATGGATTTGGCACATTCTCCTCATTTTCAGAAACATCCAGCTAATGCCCAATTGAACCTGTGTTTTTTTCATGATCAACAACATCATCATCATAAGCACGAGAATCATCACCTTGCACATGCCGAGGAGGAATGCATGGATTAGTAACTTGAAGCTCGATTATGAGTTTTTCTTCCTTTCAGTCTTTACCCTTGCTTTCTTGAAACATCGCATCTTCACAAAAGATAGTATCTTGGCTCCTTACAGTGTTTTAGGCCAGCAGGTCCCAAAGCCTATAGCCTCTATCATCACCAACATACCCAAGGAACGCACACCTCCTTGACTTTGCATCAAGCTTAGCTCTGTTCTCTTATGGGATTTGAATATAACCTTCACATCCAAAAACTGTCAAGTGGTCATAGGAGATGTTCTTGCCACTCCATAAAGTTTCTAGAATGTCACCATCCAATGTAACACTAGGTGAACTACTAATCAAATAGATAGCTATATTGTTGCTTTAACCTGAAATGCCTTTAGAAGACTTGACCGAGACAACATGCTTCACATGCTCAATAATAGTTTTGTTCATTCTTTTAACCATACCATTCTGTTATGCCTTGTGACGAACCATCGTTACCCTATCAATAGCATTTTTCGCACAAAATTTATCAAAAATAAGGGAGCAAAATTCTCCACCATTGTCAGTTTGCAAGCTTTCGATAAGTCTTTCAGACTCTTTTCAACATGGGCTTTGAAATTCTTAAAGATATTAAGAACCTGATCCCTAGATGCGAAGGGATAAATCCAACACTTTCTAGAATAATCATCTAAATATAACAAAATATAATGCATCACCAAGAGACTATGTTAATAGGGTTACAAATATTAGAATAGACCAATTCTAATGCCTTGCTTTTTCTATGAGATTCATTTCTTTTAAAGTTAACCCTACGTTGCTTTCCCATGATGCAGTGCACAAAGAAATCAAGAAATGAATGCTCAAAAGTAGGAATGAGGTTTAGATCTTGTAATACCTTCATACTGCACGCGCTAAGATGACACAACTGACTGTAGCCAAACATGAATATCACAATGCTCACTAATTGTTGCCACCGTGTCATTCTTTTAGTGCTGTACCATGGAGTGTATATAGACTCCCATGACCCTATCAAAATTATAAAACATCTCCTTGATATCTTCCATGACCCCTTTCCAAATCTGACTAGAAATATGAAATGATCCAATTGCCCAGCCGAAATTAAATTCGTGGTAATCTCTAGAACATACTTCATATTAGTTGGCGTATTTGCTTTCCTGTCCCTTTGCTTTATGACAATATCACCTATGTTCATGGTTTTACAAGCACAATTATTTCCATGATAGACAGACACTGTCAACATCTCCATAAGTAGAGAAACATGACATATCCAAGCATATATGAAATGAAGTATCTGAATCCAATGCCAGAGTGTTTGCATTAGATAAACCTATGCATGCAACACTAAAGTGACTCCATCATCACCATCGGATTTGGTGCTAGCTCGCCATCACCATCTTTTGTTCTTTTGCTTATTCTTCCAAGCATAACACTTCTTTGTGCGACCAATCTTTTTGCAATGCCAACAAGTGCTCTTTCTTTTTTGTGACTTTGACCTTCCCTTGCTTTGAAATTTCCCTCTACCACTAGAGGATGGATCTCTTCTTAGTGACTTTTCGCTATCTCCAATAGCAAGTGCTCAAATTGATACATTGGACATTTGTGTGAAAGCTTGTCTAGTTCCTCATTTAACAATGAAGTAACAATATCGTTCAACTTGAACTTTTTCTAATTATATTAGTCATAGTAGAAACAAGGATATCCCAACTTGAAGGTAAAGAATCCAAGAGAAACAAGCATAGGACTTCTTCATTAAGATTAATCTAGAAAGCTTTCAATTGAGCCATAATAGAATTGAAGTCATTCACATGCTTTTGGATTATGATGGCTTGATTTTCATGAGAAATAGCTTCTTCACAGTATGCACTTGTTCACACCACAAGGTCACTTGAGTGAGTTCTCTAAAGGTTCCCAAAGCTTGGATTCCATCTTGCATCGATAAACATCAAACAATATAAATGTGAGATCCATAGTCTGATGGCTGCCATGCATTTTTAGTTAAGACTCGTTCCTTCTTTGTTTGGCATATCCAAGGGTTTAGCATCTAAGTACAAATCAACAAAGCTTTGATACCAGTTGTTATGTTACAAAAGGATGAAACTTGGTTTCAAATGGAAATGATGCCAGGTTTTAAGAATAGAAAAACTAATGCGCAATATAACATGCACTAGTTTGTTTAGGCCTTTCGACAAGTACTTGGTGGGTATCTACTCAAATGCATATGTAACAATCAAACCTGTGATCACCATAGATGGGCAATACAACAAAAACAAATAGCAAGCAATAGAAAAACACACAATCATAAGAGGACACCAAATTTATGCGGTTTAATCAAACCCAAGATCTACATCTATAGGAGGATGCAAAGGCAGTTACACTATCAACAAATGGAGTTTACAAAATACAAATTAGACATCACCTCAAATAGGATATAGGGGATGAATACAACTCTTTATTTGCTCTCTAACATTGGACCCTCAAATATGCAAGATTTTCTCATTGTAGAAAGCCTCCAAAAGTTCCAAGAGAATCTTTCAAGAAGTGCTTCCCTATTTCTTGACCTCTCCCCTTTTTTTTCTCTCTTATTCCACATACTCACTCATCTAACCTAAACCAACTCCTTGTATGTGAGTAACCAGCAAGATAAATATCAACTCTTGAATCATGTAATGGTAGACCATTCAAGCATAAGAAATGACCTCATTTTCCTTCATGATCAATGAGTTGATATCCTCCTTTATCATAGACTTGTTCTATGATATGTTGTCCTTCATACTTGGGCTCAAGTTTGCCTTTAGTGCAACTGCTGATGATGATGGGTCTTCTAATCACCAAGACTGCATCTCCAGGCTTGAAGACTCTTTCCTTGACCAGCTTGTTATAAGTACCAAATATTCTCTTTCGAGAGCTTCAAGTTGTTGCAGCCAAAGTTGAACTTTCTCATATTTGGTTAATCAGCAATGAGTTGCTATTTGTCAAGATGGAAGCTTGACTTTTGAAGGAAGAATGGCTTCTCCTCCACAAATTAAAGAATATGGAGTCATATCAGTTGGAATGCGGAAGGTGGTGCAATATGCCCATAATGCTTTGTACATCTTCTGGTGCCAATCCCTCTTATGCCATTTGATAGACCTTTACAAAATATTGCTAAGTATTTTATTAAATGCCTTAGCAAACCTATTTGCTTGAGCTTAATAGATGGAAGAACATTTCCTTCCACTTATGACTTATATTTAGAGATGAACTCATAAAGTTTGTGAGACTTGAAGGCTATGTCATAGTCCAATATAACTTGATTTAGCATGCCAAACTAGTGGACAATATTGTGCTCCAAGAATCTAATCACATCCTTTGCTCAAACATCACAAAGTGGAATAGCTTGTGCCCATAATAAAAAATAATCAGTAGCAACAAGGATGAAACAATGGCCCTGTGATTCATGCCCCCTGCTGCAAATGGCTGAGCAGGCACTGTTGGATGAAGCAGTGCCGGCGGTTAATGAATAAAATTCTCATTTATTTGGCATTCATGACACTTCTTGGTATAGTTCATGCAATCAAGAATCATATAGGTCAATAATACCCCATGATTTTTGAGACAGTGAGCCATTTAGGTCCTGACTGATAACCTAAAGTGCATTTCATCCATGGTGTGCTGAGCTTCTTGCTTTGGTAAGCAATGTAGCCACATCTAGTCATATGATCTTCTATATAATGTATCATTTAAAAAAGATACCGGGTAAGTTTCTTTATAACTCTGCATGCTGCGAAGCATCTTCAAGATATATATATCATGTTCAGAATAATTTATAAATTGGAGTCTCCAATCTTTGATTTGATTTCATTATCATTATCTGATTTAGCTTGAGCATTCTTTACCATCACACCCCCAAATCGAGATCATGAGCCGGGGGTCGTGGCAACCGCTGCATACTGAAACTCGCATGCAAGCCATCTCATCATGATGTCATAATCAGACAGCAAAAATAATTTAAATAATAACATTTAAATTCTAAGTAAATGATAAAATTAAAAGTCTTACAAAACCAACAATATTTTAAAATCTTGCATCAACTCTAAAACAAAATTTTATCTAAA
This sequence comes from Phoenix dactylifera, assembly GCF_009389715.1. Lineage (NCBI taxonomy): Eukaryota > Viridiplantae > Streptophyta > Magnoliopsida > Arecales > Arecaceae > Phoenix > Phoenix dactylifera. The sequence continues at coordinate 432,890 of NW_024067824.1, read as the reverse complement.
TAAAGATGTCAGAATTTTATCTCTTATCGCTCTCTCATGATAAATCCTTGAGGCGAGCTAATTCTTCGTATCTGTAAAAATAGTAAGAAATCGTATAATGAGCTAAACAACCCAGTAAGCAATAACACTTTAACTAAATAAATCAGATAATAAATAAAATAATTATTTACAAAAAATAAGCATATGAATTTCAACAATTTAAAACTAAATTCAGATATGCAGCATCATCAAAACATTCCGTGAGCCAAATTTATTTTTTTTCAAAATCCAAATATCGTTCATAAATCAATTTCTTTTAAATATTAAATTCAATTCGACAGCCCAAAACTATGATCACATTAAAGTATTACTGCATAACCCCTAATAGCAGGGTATCAAAATGCCAACATACAATCCCACTAGCAAGTTATCAAAGTGCCAATGTACAATCCCACTGGCAGAGTATCAAAGTGCCAATGTACAATCCCACTAGTAGAATTTCGAAGTACCTAAGTACAACCCCTACTAGCGAGGTATCGAAGTACCAACATACAACCCTAACTGGCAGGGGTATCAAAGTGCCAACGTACAATCCCTATTAGCAGGCTATCGAAGTACTAACATACAATTTCCATTGGCAGGCTATCGAAGTACCAACGTACAATCCCCATTGGCAGGATATCGAAGTACCAACGTACAACCCCCACTAACAGAGTTTCAAAACATAGTTTGGCTGTGAGTTCAAATCTGTTTCAATTCAAAACTCTTTTTTTAAAAATATATTTAGTGTTCCAAATTGTAAGATGCGATTTCGAAACCAATCAAATGTAATCCATATCAAAACCAATATGTTCAACCAAGAATCATACAATATTCTAGAAAAAAGACATATAATAATAAAACACCATGCATCAAATTCATAAATCAAAAATAATTTAATTTAGAAAATATTTATAATTTATCGATAAATCTAGAAAAAGGGTTGCATTACTTATCTTGCAAATGCAAACCAACTAATAGATTCAATTAATTCCGAAAATTCTTCTCAGAGCCTAATATTCCAAACTTATAATTTTCATTAAAATTTCATTATAATTATTTTAAAAATAAAAATTCTAAATTCCAACATCCTTACATTTACAATATTTGCTTCAGTTGCAACTGGTAACAATGTCTAACACTAGTGTCAACACAAAACCTTTGCTCCACTTGTATCTATGCTATTTCTCCATGTGAAAGAACCAATTTGGCTGCTAACTCAACCAATTCATCGGTGTATAAATTTCCATTTCGGGGAACATGGCTAATCTTGATAAAGGCAAATTTCTGGGTTAAAGATAGGTATGGCACTAGTTTTGGCTTTCTGATATCATATATGCCTTGGAGCTATGGCATGGCTAGTTGTAAATCTTTGAAGATGATAGGTATTTATCTCTGAGGCCACATAATAAACACAGCCCCTGGTCTAGCTCTTCTCTTGTTTGGGCAATCCTTTATCATAGCTCTTCTCTGAGGCCATAGTCAAAGTACATCCTGCCATCATTAACAAGTGGGGAATCATTAGGAAGGGGATGAACTGCCAAAAGATCTGCAAAGGCATACCTAACTGGAGCAAAAATAACTGCCAAGCAATGCTTTTCAATAGCTTGTTGAAGCCCATGGACAATACACTGGATTTCTTGGAAACCTTGCTAAAAGATAATCAATTCCCTTCTCTCTTTCCTATTAGAGGCCCATATCCAATGCTTAAGCAATTTAGGTGACAACGATGCTCGCTTCTTTGGCGACTCCATTTTCATTTTGAACCAAGATTAGCACCTCTCGTAGGTTGGATTAGAATTCTTTATCTCTCTTCTTTAGAATAGCCCAATTATAATGATCCAATGTTCCAAATGCCCGTGATATTAAACCGGATCTTTTTTTATTAATTTTTTTTTATTATTTTTTTGGGATACTAAGGGTACTCGTTTGGTTCCGAGCAGAGAGAAGGAAGAAAGTTTGGTCAACAAAAAAAAAAAAAAACTTTTTTGATAATAGTTTTCAAAAAAATTTATTTTATTAAAATAAAATTTTTATATTTTAAAAAAAATATATGGTACATAGAAAGGACTAATTCTCACTATTTAAAATTAATTTTTTTAAAAAATATTTTTGATATTTTTTTATTAAAAGTATAATAGGTATTTTACATTTTTTTTAGAAAAAGAAGTGTTTGTTTAAACATAAGTCATTGGGTAATATATTATTTTTTATGATTAACTAAATATATAAAAAATTAATTTTTTAAGCATCAGTTTTTGAAAAAATATATTTCAGTAAGAATTTTCTTTTTTTTAACGAGCTGAGTGCAGGATGAAACGAAAAACCAATCACCTTTTAGAATTAGGTATTGGCTGTGGCTGAGTTAAATTCCGGATGCAAAATGCTTCGAAGGGTGTGCAGTACAAGATTCTTTGAAAAATGGTGGCCAGTAAGGTCACGGTTCAATGTGGAAAAAGGGAAAAGATTTATAGCACTGGATATATTACACTGGAAAAAGTCATATAAAGCTTGTGTTGAGCTACTCTAAACCTAAAATCAAAATAAGCAAATAAAAAAGATGGACATGGTTCAGAAGGAATCCCAAATGTGCAATCGATCTCTCTGCCCCCTTCTAATGCTCATATTATGCACTTATGTGGCTCTACTAGCTGAGCCGAGCCTAGCGCCCATAAATATTTTATTTTTTGCCCAAAAATCCACAAATTCAATTTGGGTGGCCCCACTTGTTGGTGAACAAGTGCTTAATCTTTCAACATATTCAAACAATAAATGAAGAACTTAAACAAGAGGGTTTATTTGTTAAACATTTGCAATTACAACATCTGAAAATCCAACAAACATTAAAAACTAAAATCACTTAACGATAGTGAGGGAAAAGAAATCTTGTTAGAGGCTCCTCCAAGGTCACCGAAAAGAGTTGTAAAACTAGAGCCCATTTTGACATTCAGTGATCACTTCCCTTCGTTGACTTTGTGTAGGTTCAAATGTTCTGCCACCTTCACCGGTGGCTGCCAACAGGGGTGCAAATGGGTTGGGTCACGAGCGACCTGCTCCAATCCAATTTTTTATTCAAGTCTTAATTTTGGACCCAGATCCGACTTGATAAAAGGTCGGGTCGGGTCCACCACTATAATTTTTGACTCAACAGGTTATTTGGGTCGGGTCAGATCTATGTATAATTCGGACCTAATGCAAAAAATTCGGGGCCGATTTGGATCCGATTTGAGTGAACCCATCCATGGCTTCAGAACTTATATTTGCACCCCCGCGGGCTGCCTAAATAATTATATAGATTCGGGTCGGGTCGGATCGGGTCAGGTCATAGGATTAAAAAATCCAAAATTACCTAAATTTCAAATAGATCGGGACAGATCGGGTCTGAATTCAGTAAACCCAAATCTGACTCAGAAAATAGAATGAGTTTAATTTTAGGATCCGATCCGGCCCTATGGATTATTTAAAATAGATTAGACCAGGTCTAAATAGGTTGCATCGGGCAGGTCACGGATCAACCCGACCAATTGCAACCTTGGCTGCCATTAAATGTGCTTGTGCAATGTGGCCCAAGGCCCAAAAAGGAGCGCGGAGGTCGGCCCACCGGGGACGCCGCCGCGACTGATTTGGAAGGCAAGGGGGGCAGGTAAATGCGACCGGAAGACCGAGATTTCGCTTGTCCTCCCAACAGCAGCAACATCCGGGCGGCCGAACAAGCCTTCAATCCGGCAGTGTATAGCGGGCGCCGTGAACAGCGCTCCCCATCGAAGCTCTCAATTCAGCGAGGGCGATCGAGCAAGGGAGATGGGAGACCTGAAGCTCATCCTCGCCGTGATCTTGTTTCCGCTTCTGCTCTCGTCCTCGGCGAAGGTCGCCGCCGATTCGGGAGCGGATGCTAGCGGCAGGAGCAGCAGCGGTAGGATCTCGGGATCGGACTTAGGGTGGCAGATCCTCAGCAAGCGAAACTTCTCCTCCCAGATCCGCCTCCATCCCCATATCCTCCTCATGGTCACCGTTCCATGTACGCCCCTTTGCTCCTTACTCTCCCTGCCTTCTCCCAGAGTTCTTTTCGTTGAATGAGATTTTAAGTGAGCTGTACTAAATTTGTTGTTATTGATTCTTGAACTATGTTGATACCAACCTTTGTGATTTGAAGTTTGTTGTTGATGCCTAGATGTGATCGAGAGAAAATCTTGTTGAATCAAACTAGGTTCTTGATGCTGTTGGAAATATGAGAACTAATCATGCGTATGAAACAAGTAAAAGGGAAATAATTAGGGGGCTTGGAATCGAGGCTCAAATTTGTGGCCCTGAAGTCACTAAGGCCTCCCTACGTGTGGTTGCGACTGGCGTTGAGGGACCCCAAGATATGAAAACGGCCCCTATAACTTGCACAGTTCTCCATTATGTGGAGGGAGTTGAAAAACCAATCCTTATCTTGTTGCTTGGGTAAAAAATTTAAAATAGATGGCAGAAAGAAAGAGGGAGGAATTTCTCTCAGTTCAGAAGAAAAAAAGGAGAATAGAGGGATTTGGGGGGACTTTCGCAAGAGGACTATCAAATATTGTAGACCCACATTAGTGTAACATTAGGCCTTGAAAGACTTCCTCCAACCAACCCCTATCTCACAACATGCCCCATAAACATCTCAAATTAACTGGCCTGTACAACTTTCTAAAAGCTTACTAAAAAAATATATAATAAAGAAAACATTGAAAGTTTTAGGAATTGTCATTATGTTTTTCAACATAGAGTGTCCTTACGCTTTGCAATATAAAGTTATTGAGTAAACAGATGCTTTAAGCAAAGGTCATTATGTTTAAATATGAATGTATCATGGTTAGCTATCACATCTTAAATAACTTTAAATAGACCTAATAAACAACTTGCAGACTCATGGAGATTTCATTGGATTTCTTTGTAAGATAACACCTAGAATTCTAAGTTTCTCTTTTTCTGAATAAGCATCAGAACACAAACACATATGTGCAGACATGTGTCGATACTCTATCCCCCCCCCCCCCCCCCCCCCCCCTCTCTTTCTCATGCCTGGGTTTTTTTGCATTGCTGTGTTTGACATTTGAAGACACTTAGACACTTGCCAAAAAGTATTACTCATAAAACACTGGAGGGAGGGGGAGGGGGGGGGGGGGGTTAGGGTGGAGGATGTGATTGATCTTGAGCTTAAAGCAGAGTTTCCTATTAGCGCTACCCTTTGCTTTATGAACTAAACCAAACCAAAGAGCTTTTATATTGTAGGATAACACAAATGTGATGCAACATATGGTGCTTGTCACCTCTTAGAAGTTATGAGAAGTTCATGCAGTGACCGTTGATATTGATAAAAGTTATTCATTTTTCTTTTATCATGACTAGCCCTCTTAATCAGCTTTTGGAGAAACATAGTATATCTTCTTGGTAAACTTGTTCTTATGGTACATATAGCTCAAGAGGAGAGGTATAAATGCCTTCTGGGTTGACTGATGCACCATCCATTTTTGTATGCTTGTTAACAATCTTTTCCATCCATACATCAAACATTTATGACTTTGAGTTTTTGAAAATAATATGGTATATGAACTTATTTATCAAGGATTATATGGAGATAGTATGGGCTTTCTTGCAAAAATGTTGAAGAAATACTTTCATGAAGCAGTTTGCATAGATTCCTAGGTCTTTCTGAAGGCATGGTCATAGCTAATAAATTATCAATATGTTGTGGGCCATAGGTTAGTTGAAATCTCATATTCTTTGGAGGACTTAATCAATTTTAGTCTACGGAAAATTATAGAAATATATGTTGTTAGTTAAGGATTGGAGACATGTGTTAGTCCAAATCTTTTGATCAAAATATGCTATGATTGTAAGATATTTCTAGCATTGAAAGTTGACTAATTGTGTATGTTGGGATTCCTTCTTGTTATTAGCATAGATATCAAGTACCTGCCTAATAGGTAGAATCAATGGCTGACATGCTCCATGCGTGACCATTATTTGTAACACATCATTTTAAATGTGGTTTTTCTCGAAGACATGTGTCACATAGCTTACTGATGCATGGTCGGTGGAACCATTCCGAACTGGATGGTTCGGGGCGTATTGAGCTGTATCGGCGGCATGCTGGGACGGTTCCTACAACCGAAACAAAATACCGTCTATGGAGAGGGAGAAGGAGAAGGAAAGAGGAGAAAAGAGAGAGAGAGAGAGCGAGCAGGGGAGGGAGGGAGAGGGAGAGGAAGGATGAGAGAGAGATGGAGGCTGGCAGGTGCAGGGCCGCTTGCCGACTTTACTTAAAAATCGGCAAATTAAAAGGGCCCCCTCCAAGACCCTTAGTTCAAACGAAACAAGAAAACCGTAGCGGAGCCCTTCCTCCACCACCTCCGTGTGGCTTGCTAGCCTCCGCCACCCTTCTCTCTCCCTCTCTCTCTCCTCTTTCTCTCTTTCTCTTTTTCTCTTTCTCATTCTCCCTCTCCCCCATCTTTACTATGTCGGTACGAGCCCGACACGGAACAATACAAGGGCGTACGGACCTGTGCCGCTGGGCAACTGGTCCGGGCCCCGGTCCTGGCACAGTAGACCTTGTACTGATGTTTAAGGTTTGTTGGTTTTTTGATCATATGTTGCTTATGTACTCATTTATGAAGGTACTAAAGATACTTTTGCCCATAGGGGAAATTTTTTTGGGAAGGTCTTTTATTTATTATGTCTTGAAATTGAATAGGCTATTGAAACTTTATGGAATGTTAGAAGTGCTTCAAGCTACATACAGTTGATTGTTAAATGAGGGAAGACAAAAGAAGGCTACATGGGCAACCTGTCTAGTTTGCTACCAAGACAAATTGCTGCATTAGAAGTTGGTTGCATGCACTTCCTCATGCCAAATTGTCCATAAGATAGCCTTCAACAAGCCCTGTCTTGATGTTGTCTGTGATGGAAGAGTATAGATTTGTTATGCTGATGACGTATCAGGAATTAAAGTATCCATCTGTAGCGAACTGTGTCTTGGATACGTACTATGAGAAAAGAGCATCCACAGACCGCAAATGTAGGTAACATTATTCCATGTGTGCCTTCCCATGTTCTGCTGTTTATAGGCTCATGTTTGGTGAATATCTCTTCAAAATGGACTGATATAGGTTGATATAAAGTAATATTGGCTTCTTCCCTAGTTTTCTATTTTTGAATATGTCTGCAACAGTCAAGAATAATTTATCTTTCTGCTTTAGTCGGTCAAAAACTCATCTCAATTTTCTATTACTCTTTTCTTATGAGGGATTTTTAAGCATATTGGACATTATAACAAGAAAACTCATATCTTATGTTGGATTAAAGTCGAAAATCAAGGAAACTAATGACATATAAGCTTTTCAAATCAATATTAAATTCAAGCTTCCCACAAAACTACCAATATGCACGAAACACCTAAATATATTATTAATGTGTGGACATATTTAGGTGTCCACTTATAGTTCTTGTTGTGTATTTTGAGCTTATTGGTTTTGTTAATGTGTAAAATAGTGATGTTAATGTTAATTTCGTGTGATATATTACTTAAACTATGTAGTGCACATTTTAGAATGCAATCAACACAAATATCTAGAATAACCCTATATTTCAAACGTTATTTTCAAATCTGAAACTGTATATGTATATATATACATATCTTACACTAGTACAAAGCCAAAAAATTTCATGCAAAAAATAGTTGTAGTAGTTTATAATGGCATACTAGTTGCAGGCTCTTTTGCAGACTTGCATATCTTTCTATGCTAGTGCATGCGATTATTAACATTATGCAACATGATAATCGTACTATGCTGACCATGGTATGCCGTACTGGCCTAAATCGGATGGTACAGAGCGTACTGTACTGTACCGGTTTGTATCGATACTCGGTATGGGTGGCGTATTGATATTCGAAACACCAAAAATCTCGTACTGCACCATACCTATGCTGTGTTAGTATGGCACCAGTACGGGGTCCAGTACCGCGATGACAAATCTAGATGCTGACCCTTGACCATCATGGATCTGATACGTGATACTTTAACTATTCTAATGAATTACTTCTCAAAATGTATGTCATCAATGTGATGGAGGGTATTGAGGAGAACATCATTTAGCAACATTAGCTGCATGGTGAAGTATTATGGGGTTGTAGAGAAGATAATGGGCGATCATGGCTCAATGTTTGTGGGGTGAAATTTGAGAGGATATCAAACTTCTTTCTTATTTTTCGAGTTTTCATTTAATATACTTGTGGATAAACTATGCATGTTAATATACTCTGTAGAGTTTTCAAGGCTTTGTTTATGTCCAAGATTTAAGTACTGGCATGTCGTGATCTATAATAGCTATAACATAGCAAGAAGGTATCACTGCTAGCATGCCTTTTGGCATCTAATTGTATTGAGTCTATTGACACACGGTATATCATCTCATTTTTGCTATTTAGGCACCAAGAAGTGTACAGTATTGGTATGATTAAGTGTCGTACTAGTAGGGGTATAGGTATTGATAATTGTTTTGAGTAGTATTAATCAGCATGAATGCAATTTTTAAACTCAGATCAATTTTTTGTTGCTTTGTACTGATATATAATTGTTTCAACAATGTAATATAGTTTTTAACCGGTCTGTTGAAATCTAACTATAAGGACTCATGTAGGTGTGTGTTTAGTCCCATATCAGTTATATATTGGAAAGATCTTAAGTACTTATATAGGACCAAGAAAGCTAAATAATACCTTTCGGCTAGCCTTTTTGGATAAAATCTTGTGTCGTTACAAATAGTATAAGGGAGGATCCGCTCATGGCTTGTGTGGACTAGGGGACACCATAGTATAAGCCCATTTGCAGTTGAACATGGGCCAACATTAGTATTTTGTGATTGAATTTGATCGGATTTGGACCTTTAGCTTGGCGAGAATGTTTGTGAGGACCTGTGCAAGCGCATGTTTAGTCCCATATCACTTATGCACTAAGAAGATCATGCACACTTATACAGGGTCAAGGAACCAAAATAATACCTTTTGGTTAGTCTTCTTGGATAAGGTCTTGGGTTGTTACAATTAGTAAAAGCCTAGAATTTGTATTCCTCCTCCCCCTTATGACTAGATGCATCGTATTGTTCTTTTGCAGATTATTATATTTCATAGAAAGGAGTCAGGAAAGTGTAACTATCACATTAAACAATGCAAAAATTATTAATACCTGTAGATTTATTGTTAAAGCTTGTAGTCAACTCCTCAAGAGAGTTATTCAACATAAATAAGTTCAAAATGCTTTTTATATTAAGTTTGTTTGAGGAAAAGGTGAAACATCTATCATTTCATTTCACAAATTATAAAACAAAAAGAACCTCTAGCTATCAAAAAGCTCAAGTACAAAATCCAATTAGTGAAATAACTACAAATGAGCTTACATTATAGATTTATTACCTATTTGCTTAGTTATCATTTATAAATCAAAAATTCTTCTCAAAAAAAGAAATTATATAAATCTTCTTAATAATATATATAAATTGTGAAGATGATTCATGTAAAAGAGATAATTCTTTCATTAGTTTTATTATATAAAATTTGAGGTTTCATGCAGCGACTATAGTATCCCTCCTCCTCAACTCTTTTGAAAAATTTTATGAAAAAATTGCGACAAACTTAAGTTTATTTTTTCCAATTACTTGAATAGAAGATAAAAATATCTTTCCCATTGGTTACATGTTCGAAGTGTTAGATTTGCATAAATAATAAAAACCCAATCACAATCATTTCATTGATCATATGCTCTTCACATTAAGAAGCTTTGGTTGTAAGCTATTTATGAAGTGTTTCTTTAGCTTCCTCATTTGCTTGACTCTTGATTTGTAATTCATCCTTAGAGAGCTTTTTCATGCCTTATGTCGCTGCAATTTTTTGTAGTTTGGCAATCACTGACATTGCATCATTATTGATAGATGTCAACCTATCATTCATCTGGCAAAAGGTCATCTTCTCATATTTAACATTTCATGAGGATCGTCAATTCTAAAACTCAACTCCTCATTTGTTAACATGATGAACAAGGAAAGAAGCAAAGAAAATAGAAAGGGATCAATAAAACGACTAGAATAATAAAGCAGGACCTTTTAGCCCCGATACCAAATTTGATGTAGGGCAGCAAGGGTTAAAACATTTCAGAACTAATTGCAAAATAGATCTGTTCTGATGTCCCAGAAAATCAATCTGCAGTTCCAACTGTCTAGTGAAGAAAAAGATAACAGTAGAACTAAGAGACAATAGTAGAAAGTAGGGAAGAAATAAAGTGAAGTAACAATAGAAGAAGAAGAAGAAAGAAATAGAGAAGAGGTAGGGATTGAAAGAGGTAAAGGTAAGAGAATCCAAACCTGGCTGAAAGAAATCTTTTCATTCATTTAAAACAAAACAAATTATGTACAATGCTTTCTCATTCAACCCTAATAGACCCTTTTAAAGACTTTTCATGACTTGCATTTCAAGCAAACTAGGACTCTTGATAGGCAAGTAACTAATCCCCAAAATATTTCCTAAAGAAATAAAGTTCAGAATAGCACACACAACCCTATGTATAAAGACACTGAAAATAATAAAAAATCAAATCCTAATGATTTTATGACTTATCCAATCCAACATATACCTAATATATAACTCTTTTAAATCAATTTCACTTTAAATAGGAATCTAAAACTAATTCTAAAAATTACCTAAATAAGAGTTTCGAAAAAATACAAAAAAGTGAACAACTTTTTTAATTCACATCATTTTGTTAGTATGTGTGTGCAAATAATTTTAAGCAATATGTCCACTATTTCTTGTGCTAAGAGTAATGCCATCTGTTCAATCACTCAAGCAGGATATAAAAATGATGTGAGGATGAAGTATAGGTGGTTCATTATTTGTTCTCTTTCCGAACATGCATGTGTTGGAAGCAAATTGGTTGCATTGGCCAACAAAATTAGTTAATATTTTCTACTCTTAGATGCTGTTCGACCTGTTGTCTGATATGCAAATGAATATTTAGACGCAATCAGGACACATCTCAAGGCACTTTTATGGACTCTAGAGTATTGAACCTGTGCCCCTGTAAGCTATCCTTTTGAAGACAAAGAGTGTGGTTTCCCAAGAATGTCTGTTATCAAATCCAATCCTCATGAGAGCTTTGGAAAATAGATTTCTCCACCTCCCTTATCAAAAGTCAAAATATGGTCTTATTCATCTTTTGACATTTTGATAAGGTTACAATTCTAGTGAGCATAAAAGAGTGGTAGCATCTAGTATCTTCTTTCAATGTTTTTCCCAAAAGATTTAGGGTCCTAATAGAGGCTGGGAAGGCACTTTCCAGCTAATAGATTTATGTTTGGTTGGTACTCTTTCCTATTCAGATTGCTTTGAATAAATATAGACAGAGGATCGATCAGACCAATCTCTCTTGTGGGTCATATTCGTACAAGGAAAAGAAATTATATATAAAGAGTGGCATCTAATCCTATGCTTAGAATTAATTTAAGCTTTTGAAACCTTTGGTATGGAGTGTTATGGGAATAAGGGTATTTTAAGAATTGAAAGTTCTCTTTCGTAGCCAGGCTTTTATAGAGTTGTAAGGATAGGGAGCTTACAGACTGTAGGGTATTCTTGATAATTGCATGTATTCCATGTACTTGACAGCATCATGATGGACAGGAACCACCAGCAGTTGTGCAAGTATCACAAGCTATAATTTTAGGCAGTGGTAAAAAGTAGGGAGCTATAGTGATTATAGGCTATGCATACTCTTTCCATAGGAGTTTAAAACTGTTTACCGCTATGAGTCATGTATGTACATGGTGTTTTGTTGGGTTGCGTCCAACTATTATCATTACTTGTGTAGGAAATGAATGCAGAAAGGTGTCAGATTTTTTTGATAGATTATATTGATATGATCAAAAGATATAGAATTTTTATCGTGCAATTGTTCTTCACTGACTGATTTCATCTCTTTATGGAATTAAATGGAGGTCCTTCTCATAGCTACCTTGCACATTAAATGTAAGTTAAAGAACTTAAACTCGTGGTTGCTCTCAAAGTGTACATCCTTCAATTCACCAACTTGATTCCAATTTAGTGCAAGAAAATAATGATTTAGTTGTTTATTGATTCAATAGGAAAACCATAAACTAAAGGAAAACAATTATCTTCATTTTTAGACTCTAATTTAATATTGAAAAAAAGGAAATTGTTTTATTAATGTGCTTGGATTTATCCATTTCAGATAAAAAGCCGAAGGAAAAGAAAACAAATGCTTTCCATTGTCCTGAAGAGAAACATGGTTGTTCTTGATGGTTTCATATGTACTACGAAGAGTCAGTAGTGCGTAAGCCTGTATGACTAATGGATTATTTCCATGACCTGGTCATGCAGTACACCTGGGCTGATACAGAATTATACTGATCAACAGTGGTGGTGCAGTAATATACAAATGCATCATGCCCATGACCTGTTGGTGCAGTACAATTGTAGGGTATGTTAGGGCATAGATGATGTTTCAATCGGGAATGCCATTCTATGCTAGTACCTAGTTAAGTAGATGACAGTACTACACTGACATGTTAGATGAGATTCCAAAAATACAACTTTCAGTTTCAAATATGTTCTTAGCAATGATACTAAGGGAAAAAGTTCCTACTCGTTGCCGGTAAACTGTTGATGGGCGAGAATTCCTACTCGTTGCTGGTAAACTGTTGATGACAAGCCTATTCTGCTATGTCAATTTAATGGACCCTAACATTCACATCAAGAACTGAATAATTTTCTCGTTATTTTATTCACACTTGTTGTTCTTATTTATTCTTGTTCTTATTTATGATTTATTAATTTACTACTACTACTATTCTAGAAAGGGGAAGGGATAAACCCCACCTAGCTACTACTGCTATGTCAGAAAAGGGAGGGGATGAACCCCACCTGGCCAACTGGAATTGTTGTTACTTTCTCTTCTTCTTATAATAAAAACAGAATATATTGTGGGGCCTTTAATATGGAGTAGCATAATCTACTTGTTTTTCAGTCATGATGAGTTGTCAGTTTCTGATAAAATTATTCAGGATGGCATCAAGAGACTCAGATCATGAATTTTGGTGTTGCCAGGACAACATGCCTGGTCATTAAAACAAGAGACTCCGAATCAAACGTACAACTAATGGTAAAAGGAGGCTCAAATTTATAATTTTGTGTTATGTATGTATGTATGCATCTATGTATGTATATTTAAAAATTTGGTAGGCTCCAGGAAAGAATGTTTTAGGGGGCAGAAAAGAGTTGCTGGGCTGCATTATTGGATTCTCCATTTCTGTTTGGTCATTCTGTCAAGGTTGCTTCTTCTTAACAGAGGTTAATAACTAAGTAATCAAGAAATTCTGAAGTTTTTTGCATTATGTTTTGTTTTTTAACAGTCTTTTTTCATCTTTCAAGTTTGACTGTAGTCTCTTTTAATATGCAGGGTCTGGTGAGTCGCGATCCCTAATGAATGAAATAGCACATCTGGTTGCTGATAAAAAAGAGAAGCTTGACTTCCTAAGACTGATGGTTGTTTATAAAAATTCTGACAAGATGGTGGCTGATGTTCTTGGTGCTACTGAGGGAATAACATTATTTTACTATCACCACTCCATGTCATACAAGTACCATGGGAGACTTCGTCTGCAGAACATCCTATCTTCAATATATCATTTTATGTCACTTAAACATGGGGAGATTCCTCTGAAGCCCCTGCGCAGTCAAGAAGACTTACAAAATTTTTTTGAATCAACAGATAAAGCCATACTTCTCCTTGAGTTCTGTGGCTGGTCAGCTAAATTGTTGCATAGAAAAAATAATGAAAATTATGAGACTTCCTTGTCTGTCCAAAATAGTTCAGAGCATGGTTTGTCATCTTAACTTATTTTGTTTCCTCTTGATTACACATCTCTGACCATCTTAGTTTTATTTAAGCAGCAATGCACAAATAGGAATAAATTTTTATTTGAGTATTGACAATGTGCTCTGGAAATATTAAATGCGACGACAACTTAAAATAGCTCAATTTGAAATATATCTATTTGAATATCTGCTTTGTGTTATTAACTTATTATAGTATCTGAATTTAGATTCTGGGATCACTGTCTCTGGGCTGTAGGATGGAGTGGTGCCTGATCAGGTGCTTAGGCAAAAAATAAAAAGTAACACCTAATAACATGCGTGGTTTTTGCTATTTCTGTATTTCACATTGATAGGGTAAAATTCTGAATTTTTAAAGTTTTTCTTTTGTAATTTCTTTCTTCATATGTTTTGGATAAATCTAAAAAATTAATTTGATTGTTTCTTCAGCTTGTATTCTTCTCTCTACATCTTCTCTATATATCAATCAAATATGGGCCATCAAAGTTGTGGTGTTCTTTTTATTAAGATGATAGATTTGCTGTGATTTTAAATTCTTGTAAAGCGAACTTCCTAGGTGATGTTCAGGAACCTGTATCCCATTTTCCTGCTTTGGAAAATTGCTCTGGTTTACTTTGTTTCCCATGTAATTAACTTATTCTGTATTTGAGATTGAAAAAGTTGTGCACATTTAGATTCTATTTTGCTGACACAACTGTAAAATTGCAGTTGACACCATAGGCGAAAATTTTGCCAGAGGAGCAGATGGGACTCTAGCATTTCACAATGCAATCCAGAAGGTGGCTTATACTTTTTCAATGAACTCAATGAGACTGCTTTTGGAACTAAAGTTGATCAAAATGCTTCAGGTAGGAAAAGTCCTGATAACTAGTTTCTTTTGGATCAAACACAGGGTAAGAAAAATGAAGAACTAACATGTGGGGTCAAAGATGGGATAGCTGGTTCTCATTTTCTTGGTGGATTTACCTTGGCAAATCAAAGTGCTTTGAAGGAAAATGAAAATGGAAGTGTTGGTTCTGGGAAATCATGTACGAAGGAAGAGTTTCAGCGATTTGAATCCGTTTTTATGAAGTTCACAGCAATTGCAAGGGAGCATTTTCTGCCTCCTGAAAGGCAGAGGTTTGGTCTAATATCGCAGAGATCTTTGCTTCCTTTCTTAGGTGTTGGCAATCCAGAGACATGGTTGATTATCCTTCATTCATCTGAATGTCCCAATTGTTCGGTGATACTCCAAGAAGGAGAAGATCTTAGAACCATCCTTCAAAACCACTACTCTCTTGTCATAGAGGTATTATTACTAAATTTGTTATGTCTTTTTTATTTGTTAATCATAATCAAGGTTTCAGATCTCGACTGCGCTGTGTCAACCCTGTATTGACTTCCTAGTGGCCATAGGTATCATCTGGTTTGATGAACGGTGAGTAGATACGGGGAGCATACTGTGTCATATGCTGTGCTGGTACATGATCAGTATGGGTTCCATATGCAAGACTTCAAAGTTCAAACCCTGAACATCATAAGTTGAAATATGGCTAGAAGTTTGCACAAATACAGAAATCTGTTCGATATTATCTGAAAGGGCCTAAGTAGTCTATCTAATACTTTTTTAGTATTTTCTCTGTGCAGGTCAGTGTCCATATTTATAGTAAATACACATATTATTGGTCACTATTGTAGTTCTAGTCTATGAAGCCTAGACATGGACGTGAGATATGGATACAACACTATGGATATGCTGAAACAATGCATCATGAAAATTAAGATACAATATGACTAGGACACGTCAAGTGATAATTATGTTTATCTATATATGTATGTATGTGCATGTATGTATATATTTATCTACATGTACATATGTATATGCATACGTACATATACACAAATACAAATTCATATATGTAAAGCATCTATGAAGCATACTAGGCTATTAACATAACATAGTTCATACTAGGTCATTATTCCATAGACCATTGATGTAGGATGGGTTGCCAAGGATGGGATCAGAGTATGCCTAGATCAATTAGGACTTGAAAATAGTTGTCTAAGAAAAGTAATTGTCCAAGTTTGAAAAGAATTTGTAAAATGGTATTCCTCGGTCTCATGGCTTCCAACAACCACAACACAGCAATGCTTTGATAAGAAACTTGAGTAGCATTCTGACTAATCAATATGCGATGCTGGACGTGTTTCCAGCATCACTTGAAGCACTTTTAAAATGAATCCAAGCATGAACTGCTGTGCCATCCCAAACCACCTGATTTGGGGCATATGGTGCTGTACCGGTCAGAATCGGTACAAAATTGTATTTGGGTCGGTACAGGCCCTGTATTGCCCATAATACCAAGACGTACTGAGGTGCGTATCGACTTATGCTAAGGTGTACTGAGATAAAAAGTGAGAAAATGGCTTAAGAGTTGTCTTGGTACGGGGTGCATCTCGTACCAACCTATACCGTACTAAATCGGTAAGGTACTGAACAATGCCAAATCTCTCTCTACTAGAAAATTTTATGAGGATCAGGTCTTTTGTGATGTGGTAGATACCGGTTCATGTCATATTTTGCTTGGGCAACTGTGGCAGCATGATAAAAATTCCACTTACAGGGGAAGGATAATCCTCATGTATTTTACAAGGATTGAAAGAAAGTAATCCTTGTCCCAGTTTGTAGTGAACCCTGGACCAAAATTTCTCAAGTAGAGGAGTGGTCATTCCTAACTATGAACAACTTTTTGGAGTCGAAGGAAGCAGGTCAAATTTATGCCTTGGTGGTGAAGGGTCAGGTTTTTGAGCCTCCCAAGATACCTGAAAAACTAAAAATATTTGATCGTGGAATTTAAGGAGATAATGCCTGATGATGTTCCTAATGGATTATCTCCTATGAGGGACGTCCAACATCATATCTACCTCATCTCCGGTGTAGCTTACCAACTTTGTAACATTACAGGATGAACCCAAAAGAGAATGTAATTTCCAGAATCAGGTGATTGAGTTGATTCAGAAGGCATGAATAGAGAGAGATGTGCCCGTGCACATTACTAGCTTCATTGACACCCAAGAAAGATGGCGGTTGGCTTACATGTGTTGGTAGCAGGGCTATTAAAATCACTGTGGAGTACAGACTTCCTATACCTCAGTTGGAGGGATATTCTGGGCATGTTAGAGGGATCTCGATTGTGTTCAAAAATAGGTTTGAGAAGTGGCTATCATCAAATTAGGACCGGACGAGGGGACTAGCAGAAGACAGCTTTTAGAACCAAGGATGGGCTATATGAAATTATGAATGGTTATTAATGCCTTTGGACCATCAAATGTGCCAAGCATGTTTATGAGAATAATGAGTCAAGTGCTTATACCTTTTATCAGAAAATTCGTGATAGTGTACTTTGATAATACATTGGTTTATGGCCAAAATGAGGAAGAGCATATTTCCCATCTTAGAGAGGTGCTAACCGTGGTTAGGAAAGAAAGTTGTATATTAATTTAAAAAGTGCAGTTTTATGACTGAAAGTACTGTGTTTTTTTGGGCTTTGTGGTGAGTGCTTAGCACATCCATGTTCATCAGTAAAAGGTGGAAGCAGGGTTTACTGTGCCGGTTATCCGACGGCATGAGTCAGTACGGGCCCACGCCATGCCGTGCTAGGCTTATACCGACACAGGAGACTGTGGGAGAGAGAAAAAGAGAGAACGAGCAGGGAAGGGAGGTAGAGGCCGGCGGAGGCCGGCGCTGGTGCAAGTGGCGGAGGCCGCGATCGGATCCCTATTTCGAATCCACCACCCTCTGCCGGCCTCCCTCCTTCTCCCTCTCCCTCCCTCCCCCGCTTGCTCTCTTTTTTTCTTTCCTTCTCCTTCGACGACGACGTCTCGATTGCTTTGCTGGAACTGTCCCGGTTTACCACCGTTACGGCTTGGGATGCTCCGAACCGGGCGGTTCGAGACGGTTCCGTTGACCTTGGGTGAAAGATTTTAGGAAGTGGCTTACACCAAAGACTGTTAGTGAAGGAGCTTTCATGGACTTGATACATTTTATTGCAGATTTCTAAGGAATTTCAGTGCTATTATGTCTCGTCGCAGAGTTATTGAAGAAAGAAAAATTTCAATGGAATGAGGAGGCAGAGAAAATTTTTGCATTGAGAAGCTTTCTAGTGCTTCTGTTTTAACATTGTCAAATTTGAAAAGCTATTTGAAGTAGAGTGTGATGCATGTTATGTTGGAATTGGAGCTATCCTATCACAAAGAAGACCAGTGTCCTTTTATAGTAAAAAAGTGATGATTGTAAAATGTGCTCAATATACGAGTTAGAGTTTTATGCTTTCTTTAGGCTTTGAGGTATTGGAGTCATTATTTAATACAACAAAAATTTGTGCTTTATACAGATTATCAAGCATTGAAGTTTATTGTTAGCTAACAAGCCATTAGCTGCATGCATGCTAGATGGTAAGAGTTTCTACAGCAATATAATTATGTGTTGAAACATAAATCGGGTCAACAAAATAGTATTGCAGTTTTCTTGAGCCGAAGAGCGTCATTATTGGTTACTGTCATTACTGAAGTTGAAGGATTTGAATATCTGAAAGACTTATATGTAGAAGGTGAGGATTTGAAGGACCGTGCCAAGTACCAAAATAGGCAAAGAACAAGCAAATAAAAGTAAGTGCATAAACCACGGCCAACAACTCAATGATTTTTAGAGTAAAAACATGAAGACTACACACAACACAAATAATAAGTAGGAAATTTATTAATAATAAAATAATTAAAAATACATAAATCTCTCACTTTTTGAGTTTCAAGACTTCTAATCACTTTCCTTTTCTTCTTTCCCTCGAGTCACCATTCTACAGGACTCACACCCCTTGCAGAGGAGAAATATGGGAACTTATAACTGATCTCCTCTGGTTCCTATACTGACAAAATTACAGACGTATCCTTCAGGGAGTGCCTTTAGTTCACTCTCTCTCCCAGCTTTTATTTCATTTTGATGGTTCCTGATTCATATTCCTCTTGAAGCAGGGTCTGCCTTTCATAATTGTATGATTGTGCTGTTGCAACCCATTTATGATTCATTCGGCTAATGGAATATTTATTCAATTACTTTCATGTTAATAATATTATTTATATAGATATACTATTAGTCTAATTACGCTTAAGAGAAGTATATGCCGTGAGATTTATTGCATCTGTTTTGACCTGTTCTGTTTATGAATTTGATGCACACTAAAGCTTCTTTGTGACTCCAATTTACTAGAGGTGGTTCCCTAGTTTTCATTATGCAATGTTACTTTTTCTTATATGCTATAAAATTATTTAAATGATGTATATTGCAATATCACATACTTTTTTCCTTTTAGCTTGATGCTGATGGACGCAATCTTGAGCCTGCATTTCCATCAGACAGGCCTTCAATCATTCTTTTTGTTGATAGATCTTCAGAATCATCGAAAGTTAGAGGAGAGAGCAAGTCATCTCTTGAGGTTCTTAGAAAGTTTGCATGGTACAACCAGATTTCCTACCAGAGAGTTTCAGGACTTGATGGCAGTATTTCCAAAAGTTCCTCTGGACAAGCTTCTTTTGGAATGTGGAGCAGAAGTATCTCAGATGCCCTAGGCCATCAGACTCGAAAAGATAATCTGGCCTCTAAGATAGTGAAAATCAAGGATAATATGGCTATTATGATGGTAAATGAAGGTGAAGGTATTTCATTGAAAAACACTGCTCCTGACAATCAAGGTAATTCTGTTTATGATATTTTAACACATCTACTTCACCAGAAAGAACATGCATTGAAGACTAAAGAAACCAAAATAAGTATACTAGCAAAGGAAGTTGGCTTTCAGCTTTTGTCTGATGATTTTGAAGTGCAAGTAGTAGATCCATTGCCGTCGAGTGAAAACGATCAACCTAAAAACATGATTAAGAGTGATGTGACTAGTCCAAAGGATCCAACTTCAGAGTTACCTAAAGAATCTGTCGAGCCGTATGTCAGCATGAATGATGCTGATCTTTTGGATGCTACTGATATTACTACAGTGGATGAGGGGAAGCAGCCTGAAGCCATAGATATGGAAACTGATTTTCAGCAAACTCAGAAAGCAGTCACTTATGAACTTGAAACTAACAAATTTTCCACTAAGTTAGACAAAAAGGTTAAAGTTGATATAGGTGTTTTCAAAAGCACACAACTTAGTGAGGACCAGAAATGTTGTAACCAAGAGGAAGTGGGATCATTCACAAGTCGTGATGAAAATTCTTTCCATTTGGAGCAGAAATCACCATGTGCTATGGAATACATAAAAAAGGAGCAAGTTGAGCATACTGATTGTCATTCGAATGGAACATCTTCTAGCGAAGTTGCACCAAATTTGAGAAATATTTCTAGCCTGAATTTTTCAGGGTATGATGTTTCTGAGAATAAGAAATCCACGATCATAAGCAATGCAGATAGGCTTAATGATCAGCACCAACCTTTTGTCAGCTCGTTTTTCTTTTCTGATGGTGGTTATCAGCTACTACGAGCCTTGACAGGGGGGTCTAAGATTCCATCTTTGATAATACTTGATCCAGTTCGGCAACAACACTTTGTATTTTCTGCGGAAACAGAGATTAGCTATAACTCTCTACTTAATTTTGTGGACAAATTTCTCAATCAAAGTCTTACTCCATATCAGCGTTCAGCATTGTCTACTCACAGTTCAAGGGAGACTCCAAGGCCACCATTTGTGAACCTGGATTTCCATGAGGCTGATTGTATACCTCGAGTGACAGCCAACACATTCTGTGAACTGGTTGTAGGTTTTGAGTCCTGTGAAACGGGAAATGTAGTCTCATTTTCCAACACTGAAAGTTTCTTATCTGCCTGGAAATTGGATGTTTTGGTGCTCTTCACTACTTCCTGGTGCGGATTCTGCCAGCGTATGGAACAGGTTGTGCGTGAAGTATATCGAGCTCTCAAAAGCTTTATGAATACACCAAAGGCTCAAGCTCAAAACGTGGATCCTACGCAAATCAAAGGTACTATTTAGTGCAGTTCTTATATGGGTGTAACATGTCGTTCACATCATGAATCTTGTCAGTAATTTTGTATTGACTTCCTTATTGTTAAGATTAGTTTTAACATGTTTTACCTCAAGAAATGGACAGTACCCCTAAAGACATCAATATGAAAGCAACATTTTTACATGCTTAACTAGAGAGGTAAGGGGTGATGTTGGGAAGGGGGGGAGGGGGGTACTTTGACCTTGCAAATGATACCTAACTGCATTAAGATAAATCTACGGCATCACCTTGAATATGCTCCTCACTTGTATCATGAGGTGAAAAAAATGATATACAACTTTAGCTCAGAAATATGACACAAGTTCTGGAGAGCCTTTCTTGTAGGATGCAAGGTCTTTGTAGCTGAATATGTAATATATAGACTGATAGAGCACTAACACACTGGCTTCTCTAGTTCAATATGCTACTGTTTTGTTATTAGTCTTAGTGTACTACTTTCAATTGCTGTTCAAGCAGTTGTAATGATTATAACTCTTCATTATCACTCATACAGTCTGCCATTTCTTCCTTTGTGGACCACATATGCAAACACCATTTATTGTAGAGATGATTATAATTCTATTTTTAGTAATCTAATATTTACAAATGGCAAACTATTTTAAAAGTACTAAGATATTGTCATGTTCTTTATTTTGGCCTTTTAAATTTTACTTTTTTGGGAAAAGGCTAGATGGTTGTGAAATTTTACTTTGTCAAATGGTGCGTTGCAATGCTGCACCAAATTTCTATTCATACATACAATTGGAACCCATCTTATTACACCATGATATTTATGTCCACTAATAATGCATTACTTGCCTAACAGATAACAAAGAGGATTTTGCTTTGCATGGGCTGCCATCTATACTTGTGATGGACTGCACGCTAAATGACTGCAGCTCATTCTTAAAACCAATGGGTGAGGTAATTATTGTAAATTTTGTTCTTAAATCAATGTTTATGTTGATCGACTAGGTTTTACCTCTTTATATATCTATATATATATATATATATATATATATATATATATATATATATAGTATTTGTTACCTTTTCTTTTAAAGTCACGTCATGTTTAAATAATTATTACTAATGCAAATACTTTATATCATAGCTTGCTTTAAATGAAATAATGATTGAATATACTTGCAAATGATTTCTAAAATAGTCAAAAGCTTACTTTAGTTTAATTAGTGTTGAAGATCTTAGAAAGTTAAATTGATATCTTCTTTGCGAGGGATAAATTGGAGAAGGGGCCATGCATGAAGATATACAAATATGTGGTGAAATTGTTGCAACCCGAGATTTAGGACCTGGTTGGAAGCCTACAGCTTGATCCACCTGCTGGTAAGCTACAGTGCAGTCGATCGCACCAATTTGGTGACCGCTTTTGGTGCCATAGAAATAACTTGACCTGCAGTCTATCTGCAGCTCAAGGCCAAGCTGCAGCAGCTTGAAGAAGTCAGCCCTGATTTAGGTCCAACTCTATTCGAGATCTTACCATGTCCATGAGAAGTGGAGAATGACTCCTTACTCGAGATCTCTTCATGATTCACTTTGTTGTCATGTTAGTACCCTCTTTCATTTCCTTCACTCTTTTCCCCTTTGTCATGCCTTCACACTCCCTCTCCCCACCCCTTCCTTCCTTTCAATTCTAGCCATCTACCCACTAAACCCTCTCGGTTACCCGATCTCTTCCCCGAAGCCCCTTCCCAACCGCCTCTCCCATTGGACTCAACATCTTGACAATAGTTCCTCGGGTCTCTACGAAGCATGTGTTTCAAGTGGGTGTGCACCACTCTCATCATCTTTGCCCCAAAATCGGTATCTCTAGTTGGTCATTGGGAGGGAGGACTAGCAGAACAGCTCCCTGTTGGTTAACTTGCCAACCCCCATGGATGTGGCAGTGGGGCTCTAATGCATCGTGGGGAGCTTTTCTCAATTCATATTTTCTTCTATGCGAGTCTTCCCCCAATAGAGTCTAAAGTTTCTCTTTTCTGACCTCACTTTTCTAATCCAGCTTATAGACTAAAGAACTCTAGGTGTTAATCATGCCTAATAGCACCTTGGATGACATACACATCTCTTAAAGATTAGTTTCTTTGTATCTTGTTATTTAGGATTTTGCTTCCTCGAAAAGTTTGTATTTACATAATTATAGTTTTAATTTTTAGATTTTATCATTTATTAACTCTGGATAATAAATATTGTTCAATTATGAAGCAATATTAGCAAATATAAAATTAACGTTGCACAATCATTTATTAATTAAGCCTAAAAAATACTTATCACAATTAAATGTTGGGATAAGCTTAGCGCATCATTTACTAGGTAACTGCATCTCTTGTAGTTGCATTCGACCCAAACAATTTCTGTAGGCTTACTGTATTTCTAGCTACAGCCGTCCAAACATAGTAAATTCAACCACAGGAAACGTAAATTCAATTCCAGTCACATGCAACTTGAGCTGCAAATGCAGAGTTCCAAACAGCCCCTTAGTTGAATCTTTAGGTTTGACTATCTTAATTGATCAAAAGCAACAATAATATTGAACAGTTATTAAAAAAAGAAAAGAAAAACATATGAATTGTATCACAATCCTTAAATCTTGAATAGTATCTAATTTCATAAGTTTGAACTTTGCGTGTCATATATAATCCTATCCCTTTATAGATAGAAAAAAAATTTGGGCTATGTTTTGGTGTTGCATCATAAAACTAGTTATAAAGAACTTCAATAACTCATCTTTCTTCAAAAAGCTCTGCAATATTCCTCAATAATTTCTCGAAAAAGATTGTATAATAGGTGAAGTGAGTTATAGTGCCCCATGAATCAGTTTACTATGTCCAAAAGAGTTTTTCCATTGAAATTAAGGAGCTTTAAAATGCATAATTGAAATCATCATTAGAAATTTAAGAGTCGGTTTATTGAGAGTTTAAAACCACGTGGTGAAATGCCACAATCAAAGTTTTCATTGAGGAATGAGGTACCATGAAAGGGTCGAATCATTAGTAGCAGGAATCTTCCATTTAAGGTCATGCACCCACTTCCAAATCTCCTCAAAAGCTCGTCTCTGCATCTTCTTTCTAGGTGTTTTTATTAACATTTTTAGAGGTTCATTTCCTATACCTACACCTGACCTGCTTCTAGTAACTAAGTTCATAATACATTAGTTTTAAAAAGAGTTTCAATAATTCACGTATGGTCATAGATCAAATTATTACTAGGAAGTTCAAGTGTGAATTAAATGAAATATTTTGATCATTAAATAGCCAAAGTGAGAAATTCTCTAATAAGGAGGGAGATATTGTGAATGACTAAATTACATTTTAAATTTTAAAAAAAACTCCAATATTTCATGTACTTTCATATTCTCCTACAAAGGTTCACTTGTACCCTTGAGGTCTGCTACGGTAACAAGGCCATATATATCCTCATAGTAAATTGGATGAGGCCATAAATATCCATGATGTCTATACATATACTAGTTAACTAAGGGTGCACATGTATCCTAATCAATAATTCAAGTGAAGCCACACATAAACCGAACCAAGGGTCCATATATATTCGAATTGATAACTCGATGAGTTCAACTATTCCACTAAGCTAGAGATTTCATCTGTCTTTCAAGTATGGTATTATTATAGATTTGAAATAATTACACAAATGCCATATGGAACATTTATTTAAAAGCTACAAAAAAATAAAA
Source organism: Phoenix dactylifera (assembly GCF_009389715.1). Classification (NCBI taxonomy): domain Eukaryota; kingdom Viridiplantae; phylum Streptophyta; class Magnoliopsida; order Arecales; family Arecaceae; genus Phoenix; species Phoenix dactylifera. The sequence goes on along the minus strand of NW_024067824.1, from coordinate 408,207 downwards.
AAAAATAGAAAAGTTTCTAACAAGAACAAAATTGTAAGTCAAAAGACATGTATGTGCTCATATATCAAATAGAAATAAAAAACATAAACTCAAACTAGCACATAAACTAGATTTATCAGAAAAAATAAGACGAGATCTTTGCAACTATTCATAGACTTGAAAATACACAACAACTTTAAAATATTGTTGTCACAAGCAAAAAGCCGTCTTTTGATTTAGGGGGATCATTGGACCCACGTGGACTACTTTGGCCACTTCAAGTAGGTTTGGATAGGGTCTTGGAGCAAGATCTACTACCTTCAACACTTGATTGCAAATCCAACTTTCAGAGGCCGCAACTCTTAGAATTCATGAACCTGTATGCATTAGATCCAAATTCTCATGAACAATTGATGAAATTGGAAAACACCAACCATCAGAACACACTTACAAAGATGGGCTATTATATGAGGGGCATGTTATGTGCCTGCAAGCTACTGATGAAGTACATTAGGTTCTAGAGGCTTGTATTTCTAAGATTGCAGGACATTGTGGAGTGGAGAAGATACTAAATTAAAGGAGATATGTCTATTGGCCCAAGCTGCAACAAAACATGGCTTAGTTCATTAAGATTTGTGTACCATGTAGCATGTAAAGGCTCTCAAATAGAACGCTAGGGTGGTATACACCCTTGCCAGTTCCTAGCAAACATTGGGGAGTCTCTCGGTAGATTTCCTAAGAGGATTGTTGAGATTGAGGTGCGCCTTGATTATCTATACGTGCCAGTTAAATCTTTTAGCAAGATGGTGTGCCTAGTTTCCTATAAGAAGGTTATAGAAGAAGCAGCTACATTTCAGCATCTTTGGAAAAATTTTGGATTGTCGTCCATTATTTCATATAAAAAAAAGTTGTTTCCCAAAAAATTTCTATATATCCTTATAGAGGATGATGCATACTAGATTGAAGAGGAGCACTGCCTTCCACTTACAGAAAGATGGATAGATGGAGATCGTGAATTGGATATTGGTGTACTCGTTCGAGGATATCATTCCAAGCATTCAAGGACTTGGGGTGATAGCTTGCTTTCCAGTTCACGTACAATCATGGGTTAAAACATTGTCAAAAATAGGACGGCATGGTCAACATCATATTATTTTAGTGCGAAATTGGCACCAGTATGGGTGTTGGGATGCCAAAACAAGGGTACTGGTTTGTACCGACTGAATCAGTCGGTATTGATGGTTTTTCAAAAAATTTTTTTGAAGTCGTCAATTTTGGTACGTATTCTTGGTACTGATATCGTAAGGGTTTGGGTATCAGTGTTTAAAATATTGGCTATAATGGAGCTATCCACAATTCTGCCTAAAGTCACTTTTGAAGTATGTTTGAGATATTTGAATAGAGTCCATCTGACCTAGAGATTATGGTTAGTATCAAGACAAAAAAACAAGGAGATGGGTGATTAGGCACGAGCTCGAAGATTCTAGAAAACATTAGGAAGGTGCATTAGGAGATTGAGGCTTAGCCACATATCACAGCAAAGGTACAAAGATTGACATTATAAGTGTTATGCGAAGTGCAACTTCCAAGAGGGGGAGCTTATTCTGAAGAAGATTGGGCAAAATGCCTTCCTGCTTGACTTGCCACCTTATCTGGAGATGGACTCAGTTATCAATGTTGTGAATGTGAATCTGCTTGAGCCTTCCATATTGGATGAAGATCAAGGGCAAGAACCAGTGCTACCAGCTATGGATGATTTATGGATGGAGCTAGAAAAGATACTAACTGATGTTTGCATTGTTGAAATGAAGGTTATAGAAACCAGCCACAAGATTATTGAGTCTTTTTGAATAGGTTGGAATGATCAACTTCCCATCAAAACCAAGTTGTTGAGTATGAGACAGGGAAGCAGAAGTTTTCCCATCTCTAGTTTTGATTTTGCAAGAGCTAAATTCCTTAAACAAGGGAAGCACTAATCCAAGAGGATCATTGTACTAGATTGCAGATGCTAGCCACTTTGGGTAGGTTTGGACGGGGTTTTAAAGCAAGTTTCGCAACATCTGTTACTCGATTGTGAACCCAAACTTTCAGATGCCACAACTTTCTCAAATAGCTTTCTATTGTGAACTGGAACTCATAGATAACTTAAAACAACATAAAATGATGTGAGATAACTTATTTTTTTTTTCTTTTCCATTTATTTATTTCCATAAGCTTTTTGACTGAAACTTCAAGTTTCCAAACCTGGAGTGAACTAGTTGAAATTGCCTTTGCACTTTTATGAAACTTATAGCCAAGATTCGTCATCTTGGTGTTGAACCCCGTATCGGTACCATCCTATTACAATATTGGTACGTGGTACAGTATGGTAAGGTTTGGTATATCAAGTGTCGATACGGTAAGGTTCGACATATCGAGTGTCGGTACAGTACAGTACCACGTAATGGTTTAGTATCGGTACAAAACAGTATGCTTGGTTTGGTATGGTACTAACCGGTCTAGCAAACCTTGCTTATATCTTTTTGTACATTCATTAGTTTCTTACTATTATTGATAGTCCTAATAGCTTTCCAAATTTTTTTCTATTCCATAATTGCATGTCAATGTAGTTATGTGCATTCAAAGATTCACTAACTAATTTGATCGACAATGGCCTTCTTTCTAATGTGTGGCTGGATGTTTTTCTCCCGACCTCTTTTCTGATGGTTACATGTTATGCAAACTTTTATAAGTTATGATTTTCTGTTATCTGAACTAGAATTCTAAAGGTTTCTTATCACATTGTCTGTGTTAAGTCCATGCCCATTTTCATGCTATTGTAGAGTTTAGGAGTTAGCGCTACAAGATTGTTTATTGATATAGTGGACTAATGCATCTATAATTGAACCTGAAATATTAAGATCATGTAAATTTTCATGTCGACACTCGATGATCAGATGAAAGCAATGAATTAGTGGATATATCAGGTTGGTGTGTTTCATTTACTCAAACTCTAAAATGATTCATATGCTTCCTTGTTAAAGCAAAAAGGCGTAGATCATTGTAATCTATTTATCTTGGTCTTGTGACCTCATTTTGTGCAATAATGGAATTTGACTGGGTCAAACTACTATCTCAGATTTTAACCATTTCATCGATTTGCATCTTGATGTATACAGACGGAACTTTATCCAGCACTGTTGCTATTTCCAGCAGAGAACAAGAGTGCTATTTATTATGAAGGTGATATGTCAGTCATTGACATCATGGAATTTCTAGTATCTCATGCAAGCAATTCTCACTATCTAAACAGGAATAAAGGTATTTGTATCTTGACTTCTTTCGGTCTTCCAGCCTATTTGTACAGACTTAGACACACACACACACAAGCTTGAATAGAGTATTTAAGTTCACGCGGGATACTTTCTTTTGCTTATCTATTTGTCTTTTGAGCTGCACTTAAATTTCAATTGTCATTTTTCTGAAGTTAGAGAAACATATGAAAGATCCTCGCTAAAGCATTGCTATTCATCAAAACCTGTTATGATGTCTAATAAGTATATTTGAGGAAATAAATGTATAATACCTGATGAAATGTCACTAAGCATTGGTCATGGACATTATGTTACAAGTAGCCAGCTGCTCTTTTTTTGCTCGCATGTTTATGGATCTATTTAAGCATTTAGCATGCTTTTACCATGCCAACCAATAGAAATTACAAGAGCATGGAAACTAAGCTTTATGTCACCTTTCTAAGATGGTTCATTGATCTTATTTATTTGCTAAAATTTGATCTGAGGCCACATAATTGTTATGTGCAATCACCTTGGTCTCTGGTGGCTTCTTTGGCAATATGCATGCATGCATGCATGCAAAAAATAGAAAGCTGCATCACTGAAAAATTTTAGCTCATAAAGATATGCCAGAATTTCACCATAAAAGTGAACCTCCCTGAACCCATATGGATGCAGAACAAGAATAAAATAGACCAAATGCTACTTTACCGATTAGGGCAGGGGGGCTTCTATAAAACCAAAACTCGGAGAAACATAATAGGACAACATACAGAATTCGCACTCATGAAATGAGTCAAATGAGAAAGAACAAGGAGAAAAGGCAAGGAGCGCTCCACTTTATCACATATCATAATCCCAAACCATCCTTCTCAACCATCTATACCACCTCTCACATGCATAGCACATGTCTAACTCTGTTGACAGACACGCCAAGGATTAGTATCGTGCCAACTTTACTTAAAAATCGCCAAATTAAAAAGCGGCCGACCCCTGTTTCGAACAAAACAGGAGAACGACTGCGTAAATCGCGAAAGGGCCCGGCGCCGGCCTCCCTCCCTCCTCCGCTCTCTCTCTCTCTCTCTCTTTTCCTCTCTCGTTCTCCCTCTCCCCCGTCTGTTCAACTATGTCGGGATGGGCCGGCATGGCATGGCGTAGGTCTGTACCGACTCGTCCCACCGGAAAACCGTTACGGTGCCCGATACCAGTTCTGCCGACATTGATCAACATAGTACCAAAATAGTACCGGTACGGGATCTGGTACTGAGATCACGAACCTTGCTTGCTATATCTTTTTTTGTGGTATTTTTTGCTTGTATTAACAATGTTATCTTCCTTTTGGAGGAGATTCGTAAGCTACTCGTTAACACTGTTAATATACAAAAGAATTAACATATGTTGCAGCTAGCAAATGCTGTAGCACTTTCTCCTTGTTCTTTTTTGGTTCTTGTGTTTGTGAATATCTGAGTTTAGTTTTACAGAATCCACGCTTTCGGAGGACCAGTAAACCTCGTTTAGTAAGGTTTTTTATTAAGATAGAAGATATAGGGCAGAAGAAGATCAGGCACGCAAACCAAGTCTTTCCAGTCGGGGAGTCTCGTGAATCGGGGTTCTCAATAGAGGAGAGTAAGGTACCCGCTTGGGTGCTGAACCGAGTGACCAAAGTGATGATAAATAAAAAAAGAAGGAAGTTTTGGGAAGGAACTCGGCAAAATGATCCCGTAACTTCGGGAGAAGGGGTGCTCTCGCAGAGCGAGTAGCTCTTCTAGTCGGGCAGCTGTGTGACAACACTCCAGAGAAAGCGGCGCTTTTGTGTAACATGCTAGGAAGTCTTGATAGTCTTTCGTATAATCTCTTCTTCAATCCTAGAAGCAAAAATGGAGTGTCCTTTAATCAAGGCTGACGCTCGATCGGAACGGAACCAAGGAGGTCGTGTTGCGTAACGAGATTGCGCTATAATGCGATTTCATCACTCCAACAAATAATCTACTGCAAACGAGCCAAAGAGAACAGTTCCAGCTCAAGCGGGTCGTCGTGAATAAACTCCTCGCTCTTCCGGTAGTAGGAACTCGGACAAGTAGGCGATCCGAGGCGGATCAGTGTATCCAGACTCACGAGAGGCTTTGAGTACTCAAACATTCAATCAACATGGTTGGGCGAACGCTGTTCCCTTAATCAGTAAAGTTCCACTCGGTCTTTTTAATTCTTGTTCTGCATTCATATGGGTTCAAGGAGGTTCGCTTTTATGCGCAAATTCTGGAACATCTTTTATGAGCTAACATTTTTCTCTCACGCAGAGTCTAACTTTAGCTGTTATGTCGGAGACAGTGAATTGTCTGCTACTTTTATTTCTGTAAGACTGTAAAACTCCTCAGTTGAGCTAATCCTAGACTTGATATATACTGGAACTCCTTGTAAGAAACAACATAAAATATCACTTCTTAGGAAGTTTTGATCCATGGATAAGAAACTTCTTTTTGCCAGATAAAACCCTATTATGCTACAAGTTAAGTTGATTATGGCACATGATTTCATTCATTAGTTACTTTATAAATCAAATTGCCAGTTAGAGATGCATGCTTATCTGATCATTTTTTTAAGATAAATGAAATGGCATTACTTACTTGGATGTCCAAGCTGACTTCAGATAAGCAAGTTTACAAACTAAGAGAGATTCAAATTTATATTGCTCAACAATTGGGCCAGTGCAATGGTTGTAATTATGCTAGAAAATACTGGGATCTCCCCCCTTCGTCCAAAAAAAAAGTTGGCCCAATCATTTTTTTCCTCAAAATTTGCTGAAATTTTGCATATATTCTTTTGCCACTGATTTTCAGGAATTCTATCAGTGCATTTCTTAGTTTAACATTAATAAAACCTCTGTCTGAAATTGGTAGGTTTTTTGTGGACACATGCGTGGAAACGAAGCAAGAACAGAGCAACCTTACATGATGTATCTTCTTTATCAGTTCATGAGCAAGCGCATTATGCTGAAGATCAGCATAAACAACTCTTTTTTCATGCGGAAGTCAGAGGAAATGTTGACCACCCTATTGGATCACATACATCAGGAAACTTTAATGATGAATACAAGCATGTAGATGTAGGATCAATTCTTGCTGCCACTGATAAGCTTATCAATTCCTTTCCATTTGATAACTCCACTGTGCTTATTGTGATGGCAGACCAAAAGCAGGGATTCCAAGGTATGATCACCAATAAGCGTATAAGTTGGGATGTTTTTAAGGAACTAGACAAGGATCTGGAGCCTCTAAAGCAGGCTCCTCTTTTCTATGGTGGTCCAGTCATGGCTCATAGAATGCCCCTTGTTAGCTTGACGAGGAAAGAGACAGAGGGGTATACAAAAGTTGTAACAGGTATTTATTTTGGCAATCCTGTGGCTACAAGCCTCATAATTCAACAGATCAAATCAGGACATCATTCTGCCATTGATTATTGGTTTTTTCTGGGTTACTCAAGTTGGGCATATAACCAACTTTTTGACGAGCTAGCAGAAGGAGCATGGAATTTGAGTGAATCCCCAATCGAATACCTAGACTGGCCAGATAGCTGAAGTTACAGTTTGTGCAAAGTTCTTTGATATCAGGGTTGGAAACACTTGCCCATGGAATCTTCTGTTTAAGAATATGAAAGAGTACTGGAGTTGTGGCTAAAGGAAGAGAAAACATGAGCTAGCTTGAAGAGGTTAGAGTTTGTATTTGTGTGATAGTCATTTTTTGTAACTATCCCATTCCTTGTAGGTCTATTACCTTGGAATTTCCAATGAGATATCTGGTGGTACATGCAATTTTTGTTAAGAAAATGTGCTGGTTCTTTCGTTTTGGAAGAATAAACCAATGTATCATATTCCACAAAAATTTCCAGTCTTCTATTTTGTTCTTTAACAACAATCTTTATTACTCTTGTTATAGTTACTTTCTGTCACAAGATTGGTGTACCTCTTGTTAACATCCTGATTATAGTGACCATAATATAATTTAATATTAATTTTTAATTACTGCAATAATTTCAAATTTATTACTTTAACATATGAATTTAGTGATATAGTAAATTTTGAGATAAAGTGTAAATTACCTAAGTAAAATGAAGACATGAATTTCTCTATTTGCCACATCTTATAGTTATCAATTAACTCCAAATTTTGGAAATGATTTTTTTTAGAAGAATAGTCATGTTTCTTAGTATATCTATAGTAAAATAATGTTCAGGTCTTATCATGATATTCTCAAACTATAGAAAAATGGTCGTATTTCGTTTTAACTAATTCTAAAAGTACATTGGACTATATATAGGGTATTTTGCAAAACCACTGACTTCATTTTGCATTTTGCAAGTTCAGATCCATTGTTTTTCATCTGTTTCTTTTGCAGGAGTTCTCCAGTTCTAATATTTTCGGATGCTTTTAGACTCTTGCCCCTTGTCCAGCTTTATGTTTAAGTAAGGTGGGTGCACATGTATTTTGTGGTGCATGCACATACTTTGATAGTTTAAGCACTTTTTTTTTAAATACTAAATCCGAATGTTTCACATGCAATGCACATTTACAGGTTAGAATCTATCCATGGGTCCTGGGGTAAACATGTCTAAGAACTTAAAACCTGGTCATTCCTTGGAAAAAATAAAAGTAATAGTCACATGATATATAAAATGACAATAAAATGGGTCATTTATGAAAAAATTGTCTTATTTATATTCTTTATATTTGAGCCCAGATATTCTGAACATGGTCTCTTCATATCTATCATAATATAATCTCCATTCTATTTCCATTGTTAAGAAAAAAAAATAATTTGGTACACAGTCACATCAAAGGCCTCTAGATAGACCATAAGTAGGAGCTTTCAGTACCTTTTGTATCATTTCAACTAAATATTTTTCAGTCTATGGTATTAAATTTTGGTTGAAACACTGAACGAAACCATGTCTCAATTTGATGAAAACCTATTCAAAGCTGAGGTCAGCTTAAGGGCCCAAACTGATTTCTGGGGCTTCATATATTGTATATGGACTATTTGTGCTAATTTATTGTTAAATGCCACATTTCATTGTATTCTAGAAAGCATTTTCTAATGATCAGAATTTGAGGTCTAAAAAAAATCGAGATGTTAAGATCTAAAAAAAATTAGAGCAAAGACAAAATTTCTGAAATTGATATGTTTATCTTAGAGCTTGTCTCATGCACATGCAGGCTTTCATGTCAAAGATTGTCTCCAGACAAACAATTGAATATTATTCTTTGAAATGATGAGGCATGTTTTCTATAATCTTTTTTATTTTTTATTTTTATCTTTTCTTAATGTGGAGAGAAGGAAAAATGATTAATTCAAATATCCCAACCCAATATTCTTTAAGATGACATCTAATATATGTTCTTGATTTCTTTATTTTTCTTCATTATTTTTTGTTTCTGCTCTAGATTTTTTTTCTTTTATTTTTTAAATAAAAGATTGAGGCCAACTACCAAAATTACTGAATCTGAAAGCTCGTTTGACTCGGCCAAAACTGAGTCTGAAACTGAGTTTTTGAACCTTTCTCCAATCATTCTATTCTCATGTCTTTCTACCACATCACATAACTTAATAATTGGTAAATTGTGGCTCTCATGGACAAAAGCTTCAGAGGAAAAGGATTCTAGGGAAAAAAACAGAACATGTGGAATGGAAATTCAGCAAAAACTTTATTGAAAATGGGATCATAATTAAGATGGATGGACAAGAAATGCCATGAAGTGATCTGTTGCTTTATTTAGAACCTGTTATGTAAGATGATAGAGACATATAAATTTAGAGTTGGTTGGATAAATCCGAGAGGTGCTTTTGAGGTTTTAAGTGATCAACACATACCTAAGTGACTAGAGTCCTTCAAACTTCAATCCTAGCTACGTCAAACCCTTCCTTTGTCCCTCCCCATCTCATTTTCATATTGGTATTTGTTGGATATGCTTGCACCCTCTTCTTTTGTTCTCCGTCACTCACCTTTAATTTGTGCAATTCTTCTATGTCTCTAATATGCACACGTTGTTCACATTAAAAATAACATATTCCGTGATACGTTAGTTTGAAACAATTGGTACACTTATGCCAAGACTGAACCAGGATGCCCTTAATGCTACCTTTTATGTAGGCACAATGTATTTGGATTTAGAATTGTCTTTCTACAGCTGGTTCTGATGTTTAAACAGTTTTATTTTACCCCTGAAGTACAACTTATTTAATTCCTCCATAAGTATACTTTTTCTAGTTTTCTATAATATGCATTCTTATGTGATTCCTCAAGTTTCATGATTTCCTTTTAAACTCTTTTTGATGAATACATTTATTTTTAATTGTTGTTGGTGGTGGTGGTGATGGTGGTGGTGGTTGAAGATCCCATTGGCAAACCATAATACAAAGCTTGTGGACCAAACCTGCCTTGCTTGTAGTACATGGACCTCATGACATATATCTACCTCTTGTTGGTTTTTATGACAATGATCCTCAACTATTGAAGTTATCCTTTACCAACTTGTTGCCAAAAGCTCATAAATTTTTGTATACCTACTCCTTGTGCAATTTGAAGTTCCAACCTCCAAATGGCAATGTATTGATGCTTGGCCGAACTTTTATCATTGTATTCATGTTAATACTTGTTGTACTAGTTTTTCAGTAATCCCAGTATAGGTCATCCCGATGGTTTTCATCTAGCTTTCCTTGCCCATTTATCTCTATTCTAGATTTTTGATAATATCAAAACTTATTTTTGTTGTTTTTCTTAGGCTGCTTGCATTGACTAAAGCTTAAACCTTGCCATGTTATCATAAAACACCTCTATCCCCAGGGTTGAAATTTCAAGATAGAGGGCCTGAACAGTATGTACACACTGTGGGGCGTAACATACCAAAGAATGTATTGGCCGGTACAGCTTGGTATGGTCAGTATGGACTATTTTGGCCTCCAAATTTCTTTTTCCTTTTTTATTCTTCAATATTTTAAGTTGAGTTCATACAAAAATAAGTTTATTGATTTAAATGCTTGCAACATCCTATTCTCTGTGTGCTGAGCAGCTTTTATTGCTATTTGACATGTGTTTTGCTATGAGTTTAGTCTTACATATCAATTCAAATATAAGTTTACTGTAAATCAGGAAACTAATGAAAAAATACCAAATAGCCAAATGCTGTCAATCTGTCATTATAAAAAGTCTACTTGATACAACTTTTTGAGAAAACAAGTCTACAGTTGGTTGAGCTGGGCAGAGCCAAGACTAATTATCCCTTGTCTAAATAGCCATAGCTCTTCAGAAGTCTTGACTGTTGTACCATCTAGATTTGAAGAAGGCATTTATTCTCAGGCAGCTTCGGGAGCAGATATTTTTAAAATTGCCGCCAAGAATTATCTAGATCTTCCTACAAGTCACATCTTTTCTTTTTTTAAAGAAAGCTATATTTCTTCTTTCTCTACTTTATATATAATTTGAGATCTGATCCCATTTATTATCTCATTTGAGAACAAGGTCACAAAGAAATGATGAGATAATTATGCAGGTTGAGTACTTGGGGAAACAACTCACATGGTTTGAACGTCGAACCTACAAAAGTTCACATAGAGGAATTAGTGGACTATGGCCTAGACTGTTTTTAAAACTGTAGGCTATTAACTTAGTCTTTATTCCATTTCAAACAATCAATCTAAAACACAAATTTAGAAGTACAAAAGTTTCTCCTGTCTGCCCATCTAATGGAAGATACATAACGCTTTTACAAGGTGAAAGTAGCATTCCTTGACCATGATTATTTACCAACTTCTAGACTCATCTCTTTGAAGCATTTTGTCTATTTTCTCTTTCGCGTCTCTTTTCTTGATGCATTTCAGTTTGAGGTATGTCCTGTTGATTACATCTCCATGTAAAAATGTTGGACAATAATGCATGCTCTTGATAATAGAATTCACAGGACCCTTATTCAAGCTGTATTTGGTCAAATCTGTTATAATTCTAGACGCATTGTTTGTGGTCTGTCTAGGCATTATATCACCTGGCAAAATTTATACTTGAGACCGATTAAACTTGGCATCCTCTAGATTGCATTTTTTATCTCAAGTAGCCTAGACCACCTCTGATCATAACTCCTCTTTCCTTCGGAATCTGAAAAATATGATTCAGAAGTTAGATGTCTCTGAGAATAACTTATATGTGCTTATAGTATCTGTTCTAGAAGAAATTATAAATTTACATGAACTGGTGTCCTGCATGAAAAACATACATCATACTGTGTCATTAATTTGCACAAATGTGAACATGGATGTTGAGAACTGATACAAAGATTTTAGATTAGGAAATCACATACATTGCCATATGAGTGCAGGCCTCTCACATGATTCTGAACAGGTGTCCTGCAACGTGAAACACTATTAGCAATGCAAAGTGAGCAGGCATAGGTGTTCCAGGGTATTTAGGGGATAATAACCTTTGCTGAGGCTGTTAAACGTATGGTATCTTGGATTAGTGAATCAATATTGGCTTCAGACCCTGGATTCACATAGATGACCTGCTCGGTTGTGTTGAAAGAGTTACTGAGAGACCCACATCCACCAATTTCAGGTTGCTGAAACTAGAGAGAGAGATAGAGAGAGATGGGTTGAAAGACTTACAGATGGATCGCTTCCACCAATTTCAGGTAGCTGGAACTCACTACGCTTGCTTGAAGGTAGAACCCAAACATCAAAAGTGGTATTGATCTGGAAACACCCAAACATCAAAAGTGGTATTGATCTGGACCCTCCACCCCACCCGCCCCTCCTTCCGTCCCCCAAAGGAATCAAACTTGTTTCATCCTTTAGAAGTGGAATGAGTGATGGAGTGATTTCTTTTAAAACAAGGTTCGCCATCTCGGTATTGGACCTTGTACCACTACCACCCTATTACAGTATCAGTATGCAAGTACAGTATGGGACGGCGAGGCGTACCGATTGTCGGTACAATATGAGGTTGTATACTGGTTCTGTATCGGTATGGTACGGTATCGACCGGTATGGCAAAACTAGTTTGCATAAACAAGATGTGTTATGTCAGTTATGTGGCTGTTATTTATAGGAATGTGACCAATTGATGAGATGTCTACTCACCAATATCTAAGAAACATCACATGCCTGGTGCACTTGCCTGCCTGATGCATGACTTTCAATGCAAATTTCTATCTGATAACTATTAATCATCCATTACTAAACTGTTATCCTGTGACAGTTTGTGTTGGTTAATTTTGAGCTTGATTTCTGAAGCCCCAATGATCTGGCTTTGTTGTTTGATGGATTCTTTCATGTTTTTCTTGAACTGCATGTCCTGTGCATCAGCACTTCTATGCTTATTTACTCCAAGGTTGGTGAGACTGTTTAAATGGCTTGACTGTGTCCTAAGGAAACTAAAAGAAACTTTTAACATATGGTTGTGCTTCCCTCTTACATAATCATTATATGATTGTAACCTTGTTTCTCCAACAAAGGTTTTTGTTGCGCCAATGTGATATTTGATACAGTGGTTTTGAGAAGTTGAGGTAGGCTCTTAGCTAGGTATGTAGTTTCTTTTGCAGTATGTTTGTATTTCAGCTATCAGTCTTCTGTTTTGATTTGAAGCATGCTACTACAAGTAAGATGATATTATGAAGTGAAAGACCAAAAACATTAGATAAGTCTAAAGAAATAAATAAATAGGTATTAAAACATGCAAAAGCAATTGGTATTTTAAAGTATAAATTTTAGTACTTAATTATATTGTTAAAGTTTATTCTATTCTGGACTAGCCAAAAAAAAGTTTAGTCTATTCTGAACTGGTTGTTTGTGTTTTCATAGAACGTTGTCTCTAGTTTTGAGGCATACACTTGAGATAATAACAAGAACTACTGAACTGGCAATCAAGTTGTTATCTTCAGTGTCGTCTTCTGCTGCAAATTATTTGTAGGTCTTTTTCTGAGGATACATGTTGCATTGTACAGCCAAGTGATTTTTTTCAAATGCTATTTCACTTGTGAAACTTTTGTGACACATGTGTACAGGTTTCCCATGGGAGAGAGAGAGAGAGAGTGCGTATCCCACTGGTTTTGGCTCATAAAACTTGTACCTCTGTACAATATGATGAGAAGCACCAACCGCATTTTCTGTTGAAGGCCGTGATTATTCTCCCTTCAATAGAGAATCCAAATCCAGTATGCTGAAAGGGGTTTCTTTGAAAGTATCAGCAAAACAAACAAGTTTCTATAAATGTTCCAGCTTTATCCCATTTTATGAAGCATATGCAACCAATTAAAACTGATCTATGTGTTGTAAGGCTCGGTGTTCAAGTTCAGTGGCAGAATATTTTGTTGATTTTGGATTGAGGCTATTAACATAGCAAATGTTTGCTCTGAATCATCTTAATCATCATGCATTTTTTTGATGATTTTCTTTATGCATCAAAAAGAACTCCATTGATTGAGAACTCCTAAAATCCACAATGTAATTGATGAATGGATTGTTGGATTTGACAATTCAAGTACAGATTTTGCACATCAGCTAGCATAATCTGAGACCTGTATGGTTCACTGAAAATAGGAATGCAAGGGAGACCACCTTTTGAATCGAAAGGCTAATAAAGACTTCTGCATCCTTCTGTCCATCTTCGGCCAGGTCTGCTAACTGAAGCTCTGCAAGGGTGAATACATAGTCACAGCTCCATTTACTGTTCCATCCTGAACTAGATGTTGAAATGGTGATCAGACGGCGAGGTGCTCTTGAAACCTTGCATGATTTCTTTTTCGAATTCTGGGAAAGAATAGAAGCAAAAAACATTCTGTTACATTTGCTTTGGCAATTAATTGCATGTTGAAATTACTTTGTTGTGAATTCATACATCCTTAAATCTGTTTGCAGTAAAATGATGTTCTTATCAGGGAGCACAATTTCACCTGTGGGATTTCATCTTTACTCGAAGAAACAGCTGCGACTCTGGCCTCAAAATGTGAGCAGGTCGGCAGTTTGAGGCCTTGGCTTAGTCTTCTGGTATTGCCAGGTTGATTGTCAATAGGAGTGAAGAGCCTTGAGATGGAGTGATATGATTTCGCCATCTCCAATTGCGTGGAGATTTCAATCTTTCCTGCTCTTCTTTTCTACCATGCAATGGATTTTGTAGACCTTATCGCTTTGGCGGAAATGGTTCATGTGGTCCATATTTTTAGTAGTTAAGCTACTATCTTTGTGCTTCCTTATCTACAAATGCTGGTCCACCATGCGCCACACGTCAGTATTTGCTGTGGGCCAATCTGACTATATAAATATGTTGGTCCTCTCTAAGGTATTGTTTTGGCCACTTCAATGCCCAAAAGATGTTATGCTTTGACTAAAAATTTTCACCCACTTGCCTGAACCTAGTACTCAAGCTCAAGGGACTTCAATTTGATCATGGGCCTGGTTGTTTTCAGGCTGCACATAAGGCTTCTCAGGCTGGGTCGGCCAAATAGCTTGAACAGTTCGGCAAACAAGACATGTGTCAGATGCACCGATTCTATTGGTTATTCTGATAAATTTTTTATTTTATTTGCTCATGATACTTAGTATATAGCTAATATAGGATTAAACACACGGGCTTCAACTTATTTTGGCATTTAAGACTTTAAAAGGAATATTGATGAAGCCGCTTTAGCCGAATATATCATTAATGAAAATTTTTCATCATATAGGACTTTGAAACGAGAAGGAATAAGGCTGAATGAAAATTGGCAGTTTCCGGTGTTTTCCCGGTAATTATTGTTACAAACTTTTCCATTATTGGCTGGGCGTTACTCTATTTGGATATTAGCTAAACCTGAAAAAATCAAATAGTTTACACAGTTAGCTGCGGAAGGGAAAGCTGATCAAAAGGATTTGAACTCATCCATCTTCAAGTCTTATGGGTACTGACCAGAAGAATCGATTCCACTTGGTCATTAGACATAGTCTCTTGTGTATTTTTTGGTACAAATTGGATGCTAAGAAATGTAACGGGTTATTTTTAAGATGAAGACAGATAGAAGGAAGACCATGTTCCTTAGCATCATGCTGGAATGACCAGAGAAAGAGTAGAAGAATCATGTTGGATTTATTGCTTAAGGCTGATAGTAGTAGAATCCAAAAGAAGAAGAATAAGCATATATACGAAGGAGCTGAATGTAGTTTGGCGAATGGTGGCTCCTGACAAAATGGAAGTAATGCTATTTCGGTTCTTTTGTGCCATGCCGCGGAGTCATGACGTTGAGATTTATGATACTATGGGCTGCTGACTGTCGAGTTCCATTGCCTTGGTACAAATTTGTTATCTTTTGCCAGGATCTCAGGATCTATGGGCCTTAGTGGAGAGGATCTAACTCGGGTTTGATATGTGCAGTATCATTTGTGGGGCTTAGCCGCTTAAGGGCTTGGGATCTATTCACTTGACAGATGGTTGGTGATTGAACCTCTTGGGATTATCATCAGGAAAAAAAAAAAACTCTTGGGGATTACTGAATTTGAGTTTGGTCAAAATTTCTGTTGGATAAGGTTTTGGATGGTGGAAGGATGTTGTTTTCTGTTGCTCTGTCGTCACTAATATATTTTTCAATTTTTTTTCATTAATTTGGGCTTGGATATTGTTTGCTATTGCAGGTTTGTTGTGGCTTATAAACTTTAGGGCTAGCTCGGTGGCCCTTTTGAATCTTGTTATCTGAAATTAAATTTTGAATGGGCTTTTTCTCCCATCCTTTATTTCCAAACAAAATTAAAACAAAGAAAGTGGGAGAAATCCTGCCTCTTCAGCCTCGCTTCTCGGTTGCTTACAAATGTCCAAGCAGTCTTAGAGACAATTTCAGCTTAAATCATTTCACATTAAAAAAAAAAAAAATCAAATCATCAAATATATAGATGAGTATAAGCTGTAAACGGTTTCTTCTTTAAAAACACTAATAGAAAGCTAACTGCATTGACTTTGATAAAGCTTTAAAGCATTCATAATCACATAGCTCCCCATTTGCACATGAGAGGTCATAGGGATAGTCATGAATTTCCTATCAGACAAGAAGCATTTTAAATGAACTACATGCATCTACCAAAAAATGAGAGGACATGCGGATGACTGCTTATAAGTTATGAGTGTGCAAACATCCCATTAAATCTGCAAAAAAATGCAGGTCTTTTCCACCATCCCAAACCCCACATGATGTTGGTGCCATAGTTAGCGATCCAAGCTGCAAATTGGTTGCCTTCCTCGAAGGAAAAGAGAGTGAGCTGCAGCAAATGGAATGAGGTCTGCTAAAGAATGGGTGTCCATTGGTTGGTCTTTTTAGAAGGATTTCTCAAAGAGTTTTGGGTGTTATAATGGTGGAGATGCAATGCAAATCGTCGTTATTAGTGAAAAATGTCCTACAAAACACATAAAATACATGTTTTCCAACAAAGATACCAATTTCTAGTGGGAAAACTTGTTTACCAAAAGGCTCTCTTAATTGATTTGGGATATGTTTGTTCATATGATGTTTTGGAAAGCTTGTGTATTAGTATTTAGTAGCTGACTTTAATCATAGCAGAAGCTGAAATCTTCAAGCTTTCTGAGATGTTTTAGTGTACCTTTGAGATGCTATCAGAAAATAGATTTTCCGGATAGGTTCGTTTGGCAACTCAGTCATTGTTGGGCATTCACAAATCACAATGCCTTTAACTAAACGCCTTATTAGGAAGAAAAATAAACCTTTTTAGTGAAATCTTGCATGGAGATTGGTGCTGCTGGCAATGACCACCACATATGGCATTCTTCTCTTGATCTGATGAAGAAGTCATTCATCCTTAAAATGAGGCTAAAAGCCATGTCATTATAGAACTTAAAACCTCAAAATCTTTCTAGAGTATTGTCGAGATGAAGTTGGGGTGACTGCAAAACTTCATATTCAGAAAAAGAATATATGTAGGTTATAGGATCTCAAAATTAGTTGAATATAGATTATAGGAACACCATAGCAAACTTTTGCGTTCGAAATTTGCTTAACAGGGCAAAGGAGATTCATCAAAAAGATAGAGAGAGAGGGAGTCAAATCAAACATTGTTGGAGAGAAACATATCATGCTGCTGATATGTTGGTCTCTAAACCAAAGCAAGTCTGAGAGTAAATTTATAAAAATTGTCTGTGCAGTATCTGTGCAGAAATACCAGAGAACTAGAAGCCTCTTCCCTCAGTCTCTACTTCCAAGTCAATCCTACTGCATATGCAATACCTATAAACTTGGCCTCCAGTAAAAGGCTTTGTATTTGCAAAGTATCAAAGTTTTGCTGTCATCTCACTACCTAGTAAGTTCTTGGCAGATGTACTTTCACCCAAATGGTTGCATCATTCTAAGCTGAACTAACTTGGTATATATTGGCAAGAAGTTTTACATACATATTTAATGCAGTGGAATTAGAGATAAGTTTCTTACTAGATTGAAAGAAAAACAGATTTTGATTTATAATATTGGATAGGAATCAATTTTGTCTATGATAAGCTTTTTTTTGTCAATTTGGTAAATATGCAGCTGGCCTTCTAATTATCAGGAGTCATTATCATAGAGAAAACTGGTAATATATGTTCCATAGAAAAGTGATGAGAAGAAACAAAACCTTAACTATATAGTTCACAAGTGCTTGGAACATGTTACCAGCTAGAGATTATGCAAAACAAGGTGCAGATAGACATTAATTGTTGAAGGAACATATCCAGTCACACCATATGAGCATTACGAGAACAGTAATATTTAACATATTCTTTGAAAACTAAGCAATTAAAAACACATTCAGAAGCAGCTGGATGTTAGATATTTCTACTTGTCCAAATTATTTTCAGCAGTTTGGAACTTTGAAGTTTCAAAGAACATTACATCTTATCCTAGTAACGGCATAGACTCCACTAATCGCATCCCCATCTATCTGTTTAAAAAAACAATTAGCATTAATTAGCAAATGCTAACTAAGACATGATCTGATAAAAAATTGTAAAACAGAGTAACTTAGAATTTTAAAACTAGAGAGTACATAACTCTAAAGTGTCTAGAGTTCTAGCTGACCACTTGCTTGAAATTTATGCATTGGCTTAAAAATGACAGTTTCATAGGCCAATCTCGCATTTGAAGGTTAAATAAGAATGACATAAAAATAACAATTGAAAACAATATATATAAGGAATTTAAAGGGTTATTTCTTGGTTATGATTTCAAAATAAGCATTGTGATTGCCATACCTAAGTTAAAATCTTGTCTCTGACATCAAATGTTAAGAATATGCAATGCTAAGTAGGTAATTTTGCTCTTTTTGCTGAATTACATCATCAACCATGTCAAGAGTTTACAGGATTTAATTCATGCAAGACAGCAGTCAGTTATATGATTTTAAAGCTAAGACCAAAGGGCCTTATACTCCTAAATTAATCAAGATGGGAAAACCTAGAATGTAGTAGTTTAAAGAAGAATTTTAGGACTAGACAAAGAAGCTGCACATACCTTTTTTTCCTGGAAAACTTTGATTCCTCCGATGAAAGTGGATGAATAGCACTTGTTCCTCGTTTTCTAGTCACATTCAGCTCCATCAAACGCATTTGGTTTTCCTTCAATTAGCAAACAAGCCATTGGTATAAGAAGCACTTTTATGGATCCATGTTCTTTGTGAGCAGCACAAAGAATATACCACCATGGTTTCACCGGTTGAAGCCTTCACTGGCACAATTGGCTTTTTACTATAGCTCTAGCTCACTTCTTGCTATAATTTCACAAGTTCAAAATAGTTGAAGAATGTATATAGTTTAATTTTAGTATAACATTAAAAAAAAAAATTTACTATTAAGAAACCATTATTTTCTAGCTCTTTGTAAATGAGTGTCATAACCGGCATTATTCCATGACCCAAAATTTCTTGTTTCTGTACTATGAATATATGTAAGGTTGGATATGTATTTTGTGGCGCCACAGGACTTTGGTCCATTGATGGGTATCCTCTCTCCTTATCACAGGCTGAAGAGAGGGATTTTTGCGTTAGAACCTAGAACAAGGCATTCGCAATGTATTTCTAAAAGATCAATGTGAATTTTACACCTACTTTTATAATTGAAAGATTAATATACAAGAAATTCTCTATGCGAGCTATTGTGAAGCATAGTTTTTGGTCTAGTTGACACATATAATATCACTACAATTATTAGCACTTTCATGCATGTGAAGTTAAGATTAAGAAGAAGACATTACCATAAAGCCCTTGATACTAGGTTCTCCAAACAAGCTTGATGTCCAAGGCATCATTTGATGTGCCGAACCCTTTTCATGTGACAAAACCTACTCGTATTATCATAAGATTCATGATATAAAGTTGGATCCTTTGGACAAATTAACGAAATATGGGTAGAGAAAAGAATTTCACTCATCCTAAAATAGTCTAGGGACTGTTAACCATTAAGCTATGGACATGACGATACATTATTGGTTTCATGTTTGCTTCAATTCCTACTATATGATTTAAAATTATTGATGTAGTAGAAAGAAAATTTCATGATTTAAAATAATTTCAGCATGGTTTTTGGTCGAGCTGTCACAAATAATATCACTCCAACTATTAGCACTTTCACGCATGTGAATTTAAAAGTAAGAACAGACATTACTATTAAGGTAATAATGCTAGGTTCTCCGAATAAGCTTGATGTCCGGGGCATCATTTGATGTTCTAAACCAATTTCATGTGCTAAACCCTTTTCCTGTTATCATAAGATTAATGTTGTAAAGTTGGATCCTTTGGAAAAAATAATGAAATACGGATAGAGAAAAGAATTTCACTCATCCTAAAATGGTCAAGGAACTATTAACCATTAAGCTATTGACATGACCATGCATTATTGGTTTCACATTGGCTTCAATATCTGTTATATGATTTAAAATTATTGATGTAGTAAGAAGAAAATTTTATAATTTAAAATAATTTCAGCATGGTTTTTGGTCAAGCTGTCACAAATAATATCACTACAATTATTAGCACTTTCATACATGTGAATTTAAGAAGATGACATTACCATAGAGGCATTAATACTAGGTTCTCCAAATAAGCTTGATGTCCTAGGCATCATTTGATATGCTGAACCCATTGCATGTGTTAAACCCTTTTCCTGTTGTCATGAGATTAATGTTATAAAGTTGGATCCTTTGGAAAAAATAACGAAATACAGGTAGAGAAAAGAATTTCACTCATCCTAAAATGGTCAAGGAACTATTAACCATTAAGCTATTGACATGACCATGCATTATTGGTTTCACATTGGCTTCAATTTCTGTTATATGATTTAAAATTATTGATGTAGTAACTAGAAAATTTTATAATTTAAAATAATTTCAGCATGGATTTTGGTCAAGCTGTAATAAATAATATCACTACAATTATTAGCACTTTCATACATGTGAATTTAAGAAGATCACATTACCATAGAGGCATTAATACTAGGTTCTCCAAATAAGCTTGATGTCCTGGGCATCATTTGATATGCTGAACCCATTGCATGTGTTAAACCCTTTTCCTGTTGTCATAAGATTAATGTTAAAAAGTTGGATCCTTTGGAAAAAATAACGAAATACAGGTAGAGAAAAGAATTTCACTCATCCTAAAATAGTCAAGGAACTATTAACCATTAAGCTATTGACAAGATCATGCATTATTGGTTTCACATTGGCTTCAATTTCTATTATGTGATTTATAATTATTCATGTAGTAGAAAAAAAAATTTATGATTTAAAACAATTTCAGCATGGTTTTTGTTTTGCCTGTCATGGATAATACCATTCCAATTATTAGTACTTTCATGCATGTGAATTTAAGAATAAGAAGAAGACATTACCATAGAGGCATCAATTCTAGGTTCTCCAAATAAGCTTGATGTCTGGGGTATCATTTGATGTGCTAAACCCATTTGATGTGCCAAACCCATTTGATGTGCCAAACCCTTTTCCTGTTATCATAAGATCCATGATATAAAGTTGAATCCTTGGAAAAAATAACGAAATACGAGTAGAGAAAAGAATTTCACTCTTCCTAAAATAGTCAAGGGATTATTAATCATTAAACTATTTGCATGACTATGAAGTATTGCTTTCACATTGGCTTCAATTTTTGTTTATGATTTAAAATTATTAATGTAGTAGAAAGAAAATTATATGATTTAAAACAATTTCAGCATTGTTTTTGGTAGCTGCCATGGATCATATCACTATGATTATTAACACTTTCATGCATGTGAATTTAAGGATAAGAAGAAGATATTACCATAGGGGCATTAATATTAGGTTCTTCAAATAAGCTTGATGTTCGGGGCATCGTTTGATGTGCTGAACCCATTTCATGTGCTAAACCTTTTTCCTGTTCTCATACAGTTCATGATGTAATGTTGGATCCTTTGGAAAAAAATAATTAATTATGGGTAGAGAAAAGAATTTCACTCATTCTAAAATGGTGAAGGGACTGTTAACCATTAAGCTATTGATATGACCTTGCATTATTGGTTTTGCATTTGCTTTAATTTCTGTTATACGATTTAAAATTATTGATGTATTAGAAAGAAAATTATATGATTTAAAACAATTTCAGCATGATTTTTTGTCTACCTGTCACAGATAATATCACTACAACTATTAGCACTTTCATGCATGTGAATATAAGGGTAAGAAGAAAACATCACCATGGAGGCATTAATGCTAGGTTCTCCAAATAAGCTTGATGTCTGAGGCATCATTTGATTGTTAAACCTATTTTATGTGCTAGGTTCTCCAAATAAGCTTGATGTCTGAGGCATCACACAATTCATGATGTAAAGTTTGATCCTTTGGAAAAAATAATGAAATATGGGTAGAGAAAAGAATTTTACTCATTCTAAAATGGTCGAGGGACTGTTAACCATTAAGCTATTGATATGACCATGCATTATTGGTTTCACATTTGCTTCAATTTTTGTTATGTGATTTAAAATTATTGATGGAGTAGAAAGAAAATTATATGATTTAAAACAATTTCAATATGGTTTTTGATCTAGCTGTCATGGATAATATCACTATGATTATTAGCACTTTTATGCATGTGAATTTAAGGATAAGAAGAAGATATTACGATAAAGGCATTAATTTTAGGTTCTCCAAATAAGTTTGATGTCCAGGGCATCATTTGATATGCTGAACCCATTTCATGTGCTAAACCCTTTTCCTCTTATCATACAATTCATGATGTAAAGTTGAATCCTTTGGAAAAAATAATGAAATATGGGTAGAGAAAATAATTTCACTCATTCTAAAATGGTCAAGGGACTATAAACCATTAAGCTATTGTAATGAGCATGCATTATTGGTTTGACCTTTGCTTCAATTTCTGTTATGCGATTTAAAATTATTACTGTAGTAGAAAGAAAATTATATGATTTAAAACAACTCCAGCATGGTTTTCGGTCTATTAGATATCATGGATAATATTAGTACAATTATTAGCACTTTCATGCTTGTGAATTTAAGGGTAAGAAGAAGGCATTACCATAGAGGCAATAATACTAGGTTCCCCAAATAAGCTTGATGTCTGGGGCATCATATGATGTGCCGAACCCATTTCATTTGCTAAACCCTTTTCCTGTTATCATACAATTCATGATATAAAGTTGGATCCTTTGAAAAAAATAACGAAATACGGGTACAAAAGAATTTTACTCATTCTAAAATGGTCAAAGGACTGTTAAACATTATGCTATGGACATGACCATGCATTCTTGGTTTCACGTTTGCTTCAATTTTTGTTATGCGATTTAAAATTATTGATGTATTAGAAAGAAAATTGTATGATTTAAAATGATTTCAGCATGGTTTTTAGTCTAGCTATCACAAATATTATCACTACAATTTTTAGCACTTTCATGCATGTAAATTTAAGGGTAAGAAGAAGACATTACCATAGAGACATTAGCACTAGATTCTCCAAATATGCTTGATCTTTGGGGCATCATTTGACGTGCTAAACCCATTTCATGAGCTAAACCCTCTTCCTGTTATCAAAAGATTTATGATTTAAAGTTGGATCCCGTGGAAAAAATAACAAAATACAGGTAGAGAAAGGAATGGCTAAAATGGTAAAGGGACAGTTAACCATTAGGTTATTGATGTGACCTTCCATTATCGATGTTGCATGATTGGGTTCAATTTTGTTATATGATTTAAAATTATTATTGTAATAGAAAGAAAATTATTTGATTTAAAACAATTTTAGCATGGTTTTCGGTCTCTTAGCTATCATGGATAATATCACTACAATTATTAGCACTTTCATGCTTGTGAATTTAAGGGTAAGAAGAAGGCATTACCATAAAGGCATTAATACTAGCTTCCCCAAATAAGCTTGTTGTCCGATGCATCATATGATGTGCTGAACCCATTTCATTTGCTAAACCCTTTTCCTATTATCATACAATTCATGATGTAAAGTTGGATCCTTTGGAAAAAATAATGAAATACAGGTAGAAAAAAGAATTTTACTCATTCTACAATGGTCAAAGAACTATTAAACATTAAGCTATGGACATGACCATGCATTATTGGTTTCACATTTGCTTCAATTTCTGTTATGCGATTTAAAATTATTGATGCAGTACAAAGAAAATTGTATGATTTAAAATGATTTCAGCATGGTTTTTGATCTAGCTATCATGAATAATATCACTACAATTTTTAGCACTTTCATGCATGTAAATTTAAGGGTAAGAAGAAGATATTACCATAGAGATATTAGCACTAGATTCTCCAAATATACTTGACTTTTGGGGCATAATTTGACGTCCTGAACCCATTTTACGGGCTAAAACCTCTTCCTGTTATCATAAGATTTATGATTTAAAGTTGGATACCGTGGAAAAAATAACGAAATACGGGTAGAGAAAAGAATGGCTAAAATGGTAAAGGGACTGTTAACCATTAGGTTATTGACGTGACCTTCCATTATCAATGTCGCATGATTGGGTTAAATTTTGTTATATGATTTAAAATTATTATTGTAGTAGAAAGAAAATTATATGATTTAAAACAATTTCAGCATGGTTTTCTGTCTATTATCTATCATGGATAATATCACTACAATTATTAGCACTTTCATGCTTGTGAATTTAAGGGTAAGAAGAAGGCATTACCATAGAGGCATTAATACTAGGTTCCCCAAATAAGCTTGATGTCCGAGGCATCATATGATGTGCTGAACCCATTGCATTTGCTAAACCTTTTTCCTGTTATCATACAATTCATAATGTAAAGTTGGATCCTTTGGAAAAAATAACGAAATACAGGTAGAAAAAAGAATTTTACTCATTCTAAAATGGTCAAAGAACTGTTAAACATTAAGCTATGGACATGACCATGCATTATTGGTTTCACGTTTGCTTCAATTTCTATTATGCGATTTAAAATTATTGATGTAGTGGAAAGAAAATTATATGATTTAAAATGATTTCAGCATGATTTTTGGTCTAGCTATCACAAATAATATCACTACAATTTTTTGCACTTTCATGCATGTAAATTTAAGGGTAAGAACAAGATATTACCATAGAGACATTAGCACTAGATTCTCCAAATATGCTTGATCTCTGGGGCATCATTTGACGTGCTGAACCCTTTTCACGGGCTAAACCATGTTCCTGTTATCATAAGATTTATGATTAAAGTTGGATCCCATGGAAAAAATAACGAAATACGGGTAGAGAAAAGAATGTCTAAAATGGTCAAGAGACAGTTAACCATTAGGTTATTCATGTGACCTTCCATTGTCGACGTCGCATGATTGGGTTCAATTTTGTTATATGATTTAAAATTATATTTGTAGTAGAAAGAAAATTATATGATTTAAAACAATTTCAGCATGGTTTTCTGTCTATTATCTATCATGGATAATATCACTACAATTATTAGCACTTTTATGCTTGTGAATTTAAGGGTAAGAAGAAGGCATTACCATAGAGGCATTAATACTAGGTTCCCCAAATAAGTTTGATGTCCGGGGCATCATATGATGTGCTGAACCCATTGCATTTGCTAAACCCTTTTCCTGTTATCATACAATTCATGATGTAAAGTTGGATCCTTTGGAAAAAATAACGAAATACAGGTAGAAAAAAGAATTTTACTCATTCTAAAATGGTCAAAGGACTGTTAAACATTAAGCTATGGACATGACCATGCATTATTGGTTTCACGTTTGCTTCAATTTCTATTATGCGATTTAAAATTATTGATGTAGTAGAAAGAAAATTATATGATCTAAAATGATTTCAGCATGATTTTTGGTCTAGCTATCACAAATAATATCACTACAATTTTTTGCACTTTCATGCATGTAAATTTAAGGGTAAGAAGAAGATATTACCATAGAGACATTAGCACTAGATTCTCCAAATATGCTTGATCTCTGGGGCATCATTTGACGTGCTGAACCCTTTTCACGGGCTAAACCATGTTCCTGTTATCATAAGATTTATGATTTAAAATTGGATCCCGT
Source organism: Phoenix dactylifera (assembly GCF_009389715.1). Taxonomy (NCBI): domain Eukaryota; kingdom Viridiplantae; phylum Streptophyta; class Magnoliopsida; order Arecales; family Arecaceae; genus Phoenix; species Phoenix dactylifera. The sequence goes on along the minus strand of NW_024067824.1, from coordinate 382,415 downwards.
GGAAAAAATAACGAAATACGGGTAGAGAAAAGAATGTCTAAAATGGTCAAGGGACAGTTAACCATTGGGTTATTCATGTGACCTTCCATTGTCGACATCGCATGATTGGGTTCAATTTTGTTATATGATTTAAAATTATTGTTGTAGTAGAAAGAAAATTATATATTGATAATTTTGGATGAAATAAAACATGAAGTCAACAGCTTAAAACTCTTAAATGGCTCACATATTTCTTTGTTATATGCACATACAGCTCTGTCCCCTTCCTTTGTTGCTCCAACATGTCCAACTGCATGTTGCACTCGGAAGCTTTATGCTGCATGATAAAGTTCATTAGTAGATAATCAAAATAAATAATAACTGTATGGATTACTTTTTGATTTAGGAGGCAATACCATCAAGCTATCAATTGATGTATCTTTTTGTTGCAGGCCTTCCGACCCGACAACAGCACAGTCCCAACTAACTGACGACAGAGAATGGCCCGCATCCCCTACGAGGTATTGTCCACTCTGGGACTCCGGCCCGTGCGTCCAGCGCTGACGGGGGGATACCCTCACGATTTTGCCCTTCAAAAGACGCCTCGTGAGGAAAGAGGTTTCTCCTCTTTATAAGGCGCAGACCTTTCTGCTGCCTAGTTGGTATGGGACTAAATTCGGGCCCATCCCACATCATAGCCCCCCAGCGGAAAGGTTCTATGCCGGTTTTACCCGTGACAATCCCGCAGGCCCAGAAAGAGTTTCTATGTGCAGGCGAGCCCTCCTTCTAGCGCCATCTGTTGCAGGTCTTCCGATCCGACAACAGCACAGTCCTAACCAACTGACGACAGAGAACAGCTCGCGTCCCCCACGAGGTATTGTCCGCTCTAGGACTCCGGCCTGCACGTCCAGCGCTATGGGGGGAATTTTTTCCGGCCCGCACGTCCAGCGCTGACGGGGGGATACCCTCACGGTTTTGCCCTTCAAAAGGCGCCTCGTGAGGAAAGAGGTTTCCCCTCCTTTCAAGGCGCAGACCTTTCCGCTGCCTAGTCGGTATGGGACTAAATTCGGGCCCATCCCACATCACTTCTTGTGGCTAAAGCAGTGGATGTCCTATTTCCACACCAGATGTATTTTGCTACAAGGATAGTAATTTCTTTTCTGGAAACTTATTGGCGAACTGTCAAAATTTTAAATGGAGATCATGAAAGACTAAGCTTCTAGTAAAGGTCTCCACTTCAGAATTAAGCAATGAAAGCATTAAATTTGGACTTTGTGCCCTCTTCTACAACAATGCTAACTTTTATAAATCTATGTTGAAAGTCAATATGATAAAGTCAGAAAAAAGAGCATATCAATAGAGTCAGATTGGGAACTCTGCAATATGATTCCCTATAATTATCAGGTTACTAAACTGAAGTTGCAAAGGCTTCCTCATAGATTTAGATGATGCCAACAGGTCAAGTCTTTTGTCTTGATACAATAGACCCAGGTTTGGTCCTGTCCTCACTCTAAGTAGTGTCTTGTCTAGTGGATATATTCATGGAATATTTAGTGGCCAAGAGCTTCGTTCTATATATACTAGATCTTGACACATGCTTCGCACATGAAATAAAAATTGACAGATCTGTTATATTAGAGAGGAGAAAGAGGATAATTGAGAACAACTATTATCTTCTATGAGGGTTTATCTTTATTTTTCAGGGTAGTTCAATTTCCCAACAATCCTTTTTCTATTTTTCTTTTGACATTTCTTTTATTTTTTGAGAAAAAACGTTTTATATTTCAATGATGTGAACATTCTAGATTTTCTCTCGTTATAAAAGTTTTCTCCCATTTCCTTTTTACGATGGTAAGAGCTATCAGCATTTGAGATTTAGTTTGACTTTCTTCTGGTTTTTTAACCTTGGATCGTTTCCTTCTTGGTTGGTTTCCATCTCTTGTGTTGAACACCCAGAATTTCCATTGTATACAGTAATATGTATGTATTTTGTACTTATGTAATATGAAGAATCTTGACTTTGTACTATTTCCAAAGCATAGCAAAGAATCTTACGTCGAACCCTTATAATGAAGCTAAACTTGATTGTTGGGAATTTCAGGTCATAAATTTCATTGTGAATGTTAAGACAAATTCAGATATTTAGTAGTTAAAGTGTAAGCAAAAGAATGTGATTTGTCATATAGATCCAAATATACTTAAGCATTAACTAAAAAGAGTGGAATTATAGCATTTGTACATGAGTTGTCCTTGAATGAATAAAGTATTTTCCATCCTATGGTTGGAAGCTTCTTTCTATATTTGTTACGGTGTAGTGATGTCAATGATTAATATCAGAACAATGAAACATGGAGTAAGGCCACCACTGAAAGGCTTCATAAAAGTTCACACAAGTTGAAATAGATACCAAAGACATTCATTTAGGAGAGTACTACCTGTACATGCATACCAAATGTGTCCTTCATTGGGTGGAATTGTAACTTCATCCCATGAGCAGAAGTTCCTTCCTGTATTAAATTTATGTTTCAGGTGTTAACTGTATCATGTCAGAAAGAAGTTCAGATAAAATTCTAAACTAATTATTTCAGAGGTTGTTAACATTAATTGTCTGGAATGCATCCAAGCCATTCACTGAGGCGGGGCTTGTTGAATGAGGCATCAATGACATTCTCCCTTTATTCATCATCTCTTGCTGCTAACACAATTAAATATTTAGAGAATATCTTTAAATCTTAGATGATAAGAATAAAATTTTAAAAAAATAAAAATTGATCAAAACAAAGATCAAAGGAGTAAGGCCACTAACTTCAGATGGCCAATTTTGGTGTGGAAGCATTTGTGGCATAATTTCTGGTGCCTGCAAAAAAAAAAAAAAAAAAAAAAAAGCATTAATAGTGACTTCTTATTGTTGCAAATTCATTAGTATAAAATTGTGATGAAGAATTTCAAATGATTAAAAATTATTTCTCAATAATATGATGTTAAAGTGAATTTCTTGGATTAAGGTTCTGTTTGGTATCCTTTTTTTCCTCTTTTTATTAGAAAAGAAAAAAACATGAAATCCGATGCAAAAATATGTTTAGTTTCTATATTTCTGTTTTTAATTTTTAAAAATGACTTCTAATTTATGGAAAAAAATGGATTAAAAACTTTTCACTTTCATTATTTTTAGAAGTAACTTTTTGAGCTTGGAACAACTCATCATATAAGTCATTCAGAAATCTAGACTTTGATGATTGTGGAACTATCAACATTAATCCATTACAATTTCTCCCTAACAATGAAAATATATCAAATTCTTGATTCTAGGATATCATGTTATATACCTAAAAAAACCCTTAAAATTGACTGGCTTTGGACCAAGAAAGCAGAATCACTAGTAGAAACATGATAATAAAAAAACTTCAAGTCACATTCTGTGAATTTGCTTACAAAAATAATGAATACTAATCTAAAGTCATTGCACATGAATACAATTGATAGTATAATAAGGTATTGGTAAAGGGTTCAAACCTTCTCTGGAGGATATGTTGGTAACTCTTGTATAGGCAATTGAGGCATGGGAAGCGAGTGCAATTTGGGGGAACTAGAGGTACCATTATTAGGATGTATCATGCTGAATGGATCCACACTGCTACGAGGTTCTTGATTCACTGATTGATTATCTCTTCTCTCCTTTGGTGGTAGAAGTGATGAGCTTGTAATTGAAGTGTTGGTACCGCTATGAGAAACAAGAAGAAGTTAGATTCAGCATAAAACTTTATCTCCATACAAAATGAGGAATGAACATGCATATAACAAGATCCCAGTAATTAAATATAATGATTTAATGCTTTTCTTGGATGTTAACTAAGATTCGTTTTTGTTGCAATATCACATTTTAATGAAAAGGGGTAAATTGTTCTTATTTGCTGTAGACATAGACTTAACTTCCTTGTGTACCATACATCACTTTTTTATTCTTAAAATGAAGTTCTTTTTGTTAACAAAATTAGAATTTATATGTCAGCATTATATGAGTTCTTTACTATATGAAATGGCTTGAACCTAATTATGATAATCCTTTTGGTTTGATGGTTTTTCCTTGTGAGAACCCTTTTACTTTGATATTGAAAAGGTAATTCTTCTTGTCAAATTTATTGGCAGTATAAATTCATATAAATGTTAAATTTGAAATTCAAACTTTAACATGCTTTTGCCATAATTATAGGTAATCTCTTTTAGTATTTTCTTGACGTTTCCTTGAAGGCTTTGGGCTTTATTATCCTTTTGAATTTAAGTTTTTAAAATAAAAGTTTTAAATGAATCTTATATGGAAAAATCAAAAAAATATTCCATAACAAAGAAAGCAATTCTTATAAGATCATCATGAAAATATTCAATAAAACAAATTGCCTATAATTAGACATTCTAGTACCTATTTTCTCTTAGTTTAGGACCTTGAGCAAGCTCTTTAAGTTATGAGCTACCAAAATACCAGAAAAAAAAACATAATTTACATTCAATTGTATATAAGAAAGAAAGGGCAACTAATACTAGATTACCTGGCAAAATGTCACCACAATAAATCATTATTTTGATACTAAAGAGATATTCTAGATGGTATAGAATTTGTTTTAGGTCCAAATGTAAGTCCTAATGATATTAGATACAAGAACACCAGAATTAGAATGAACAATGTGACTAGATCAATGTGCAAACTTAGGAAAGAAAATATCTGATCATCGATATTGAAGTAGAAGCTAAATTATGCATATTTAAGTTCTCAATAAAGTAACCATACATAATTTGGAATTTAAATAATCAATATAACAAGAATAACACATTCTACATCAATATACTCCAATTGTGAGATTCTATTATCATATATGCAAAATGCCTATAATCACTTGTTTCCACCTGGTCTTAGGCACATCCTCATAACTCATGTGCTCCACCCCTAGAATGGCATCTAAATTTCCATTGAGTGTCAAAGAGTAAACTATTTTGAGAAAAATAAGGCATCAACTAATAAAATATGTCCAAGATGTCCCTACCATAAACAATAGAGTTTGAGACTAATGTTGGTTTCAGGCAAGGTTCACCGAAATGGTACTGGAGGGCATATCGGCCAGCAGAGCAATTCAAATGTATTGAAATAGGGAGAGCCAGAAAGGGAGTGGAAGAGGGAGAAAGAGAGAGGGAGGGAGAAGGAGAGGAAGGGAGGAGGGAGAAGGAGAGGGAGGGAGAGGGAGAAGAAAAAGGAGAGGGAGGGGAGAGAGAGAGGCAAAGAGAGAAAGGACTCGAATAACCCTACTCATCATCATGGAGGGGGGAGAGAGAAACAGGGAGGGATAGAGTGAGAGAGAAAGGAAGATAGGGAAAGAGAGAGGGGCCTTTAATAGCTCTCCTCATCATGTTGAGGTGAGGAGAGAAAGAGAGAGAAAGAGAAGGAGAGAGACTTACATGGCGATAACGATGAAGGGGATTAGGGTTCCCAAGGGGGGGGGACGAATGAAGCAAGCAGTGAACAGAGACAATCCTCAAACAAATTATTTGTCTTTTTATGCCCCTAATGAACCCTTGAATCATGTTGATAATCGACCAATTTGGTTTGGTATGTCTGGACTAGCTGGATCGGCATGGTTCGGCAAATCGTGGCCTCAGGCATTATAAGATGTACTAAATAGCTAAATCCTGAAGTCCGTCATATAGAGCAGGTGAGCTTAAAGAGAGAACTGAGTTTTCACTGCATAGAGGACTTGAACCAAACTTGTAAAGTTCCTCTCTAAACAAACAATTTTAAGGAGAATTCTAGGAAGTTGGTTACTTAATTAGTGAAGACTATAAGTAAAAAGTATTATGTAAAATAGTGTGATTTAGGTTCTCTACGAAGTAGAAACTTACTTTTCACTTTAGATCAACCCGCCATACACAGCCAACTTTGACACCGGTACACTCCCAAGTAGATGTTTGGCACATAATGTAACACCTAATTATAGAGTCCAAATGTGTATGGCTCGTGAGTCCAAAGAGGAAACTTGGAAAGCACGGATACTTCAAATCACATGATGTGTCTATGTTGTATCCTTATCAAATATTGTTACTCATCAGATACTTCTCAGATACATGTCTAATACTTGTGTGAAGTATCCTATTTTTCAAAATTAAAAATCACTCTGGATACTTCCTGTATACACTTTCAATACTTCTTCAACATCTCTAAAAATAAGGAAAAAGATCAATTTTGTGGTCTAGGGAATTAATTTTAAAATATTAAGTATGGTTTGTAGTCTATGGAATAAGAACAAAATGATAAGCTAATAAAAGTTAATGCTACCATATAAAGTATGGATTGTATTATCTTAATAACCTGTTATGCTTTATCGATGCTTTATATGCATGTATGTATATCAAGATTGGCCATACTACTCTCGAAATTTATACCAGTTGACCGACAATATGGTACCATGATGTACCATGCCATTTTGGTGCGTACCAATAATGGGAGAGCCGGAGAAGGAGAGGGAGAGGGAGAAGGAGAGAGAGGAAAAAGAGAGAGAGGGAGAGGGAGAGGGAGGAAGGGAGGGAGGGAGAGGGAGGCTAGAAACCCTCATTAGGAGTCTCGGAACACCCTATTTGGTAACAAAATAGGAGGCGGCGTGTGCCAACTTTAGTTCAAAGAGGCAAAATAAAATAAGGATCCTCTATTTTATTTTGAAATAGGAGGTCCGTCTTGAGACTCTTGATGAGTGCTTTCGGCCCTCCCTCCGTCTCTCTTGGCCTCTCTCTCTCCCCCTCCTTCTCCATCTCTCCCTCACTTCCTCCCTCTCCCTCTCTCTTCTTCCCTCTCTCTTCTTCTCCTTCTCCCCCTGTCTCAGTAGATTTCTCGAACCAAGAGGTAGAATCTTGCCAGTCCACCCTTAGTATGGTTCAATACACCTCAAACCAAGTAGTTCAGGATGGTATTGTCTTCCTTTATATACATGTGTGTGTGTATTTATATTTTCTATTTAAAAGATACATACACATATATACATATATATACATGTACACATACATATGCATATATGCCTTTGTTCGTGCATGCACATATTCTTTGATGTATCCAAACTATATGGTATTCCAATTTTTCAAATTTTATCGTATCAGCCTATTGATATCATGTCATATCCATATCCCATAACTGTATTAGTGCTTCATAGGTGGAAACTAAGATTCCATTTGGAATCACTTCCAATTTTTAGCTTTCAATTTTTATAAAATCAAAACTAGTTTCTACTTTCTTTTTTGACCATTGAAATACAAAAATTGTTTAGTATTGACGTAGGTTGTGGTGGTAGTGGTGGTGATGGTGACTGGTAGTAGCAACCGATAGTTGCTCGTGGTAGCTAGTGATTGGCAATGGCAGTGGCATCTAGCGACTGTTAGAGATTGACGGAGGTGGTGGTGGTGATGATGGCAAGGCTATGATGGCGGCTAATGTATGGGATATGTTTTTAAGAAAAAATGAAAGATAAGCTTCAGAGCTTTCCTTTTTTCAAAAACTTTGGAAAGAGTTTTCAAAAAATCAAAAGGTGAAATGAGTAACTAAATGAATTTCCAGCCTCAATTGCCATGTTTTTAGAAGCAAAAATCAAAAATTGGAAACTAGCAGTGATGCTAAACAGTCCCTAAGTGTCCACTTCACAAGAGACCCATCTAAATTAAATTACATGTCTATAAACAAGAGTAAATTCTATATAGCGGGAATGATGGTGTTCCTCAGCTTAAACAATTTCATTGTGAGAAAGAGCATTTTTCTTTTTAAGAGACATGTGATCTTCCTTTGTTGATTGGACCTACTGTACCTAACTAGGAGGTGCAAATGGGTATATTAGACATTGGTCAAGTCAGTGCTGGAATCATGCCAGTATATCTTACGGCCAACACTATGGTACCGAAGACGATTTTGATGAGGATCGAGCGACTTCTTCAGGGCTTCTTATGGGGTTCACATAGTGGGGGCCATGGGGTGCACTTGGTGGCCTAGGAGCGTGTCTACCTGTCCCCAGTGAGGACGATCTAAGGGTGCAGTCTATCCTAGAGAGACGCGAGGCTTTCATTACTCGTGCAGTTCGATTTATGTTGGAGCCACATGGGCTTTGGAGTTAGGTGATGGCAGCCATATATGGCCGTGGGGGCTCGATGGTGGTACTGAGGGGTCGCAGAGTTTCTTTCATGTGATAAAAGATGGGGAGGTATTTGTTGATCATTTTGGCGAACACTAAATAGTTGATAGGTGACGGGCGGAGCATCGATGTGGCCGGTGACCCGTGGATTAACTCTCTTCCCTTGAGGAGCTGGACGACCATGGTTGATGCTGTGGCAGTAGAAGGACTGCAGGTGTGCAACCTCCTAGTTCCAGGCTACGACAGCTGTTCGGGGCGCATCTTGCTGAGAGGGCCAGGTCCCTTCAGATCCCGGGTTGTGCGGGACCAGATATCCGAGTTTTGGGGCACCTCCTGCAGGACCAGTGTTAGATCAGAAGATCTCTCCTGAGTTATCCAGCGAGAGCACGAGCTAGGGCCGGACAGCATTTGGATCTAGAGGTTCGGGCTTCACCCGAGGGCAGCACTATTCTTATGGAAGGTGATCTGGGACCGCCTGCCGATGAGAGCGGTGCTGAGCAGATGTGGCTTGGGAATTTTTCCAGAGTGCAGGACGTGTGGTGCCGACGAGATGGTGGACCACATGCTATTTTAGTGCACATGGGTGAGGTTGACATGGCAGTGGGCAGAAACTCCACGGGAGGCCTGGAGTCAAAGGGTGTAGTTTCTACAGGTGATTTGCTAGTGGTTGGGTAGTCCGCTAACACGTCAAGAGGCTGTTAGAGCGACTTGCACTGCCTATCAGATTTGGCTGGCAAGAAACGCTCAAACTTTTGGCAAGCATAGGATATTACCAAGGTTTGTGGCAGAGTATGCCTGAGCGTAGGCGGCGGAGATCAGTTTCACTTCCTCTTCTAATGGACCTTTAATAGCTCGAGATACTTGGGTTTCACTTTCTGCTCAGGCAACTCCTCAGATTGTGTTCTTCACCTGAGAGCCCCCACCCTCAAGCTTCCTTAAGGTCAACTTTGACGGGTCTGTTTTGGATGGAGGTACGAGGAGACGTGCAGGTTTTACAATCCGAGATCCATACTCCAGGGTGGTGGCAATGGGAGTTGCCAATTATTCGACATGCAAGGCAGGTGCTGCAGGCCAGTTCGGTCATCTTGGAGGGTGACTCAGCCACGGTGATCAGTTGGATTCAGGAGGGTCCAAGGGATGTGAGCTCGGACCACCTTCTCCTACGGGACATCCGGATGATGATGAGGGATGGAGTGGCCTTTTAGGCCAAGTATGTATTTAGAGAGGCCAACAGGGTTGCTGACTGGGTGGCTGCTTACATGGCTAACCATTCAGGGTATACCTTATGGTTAAGAGAGGGAGAGCTACCTCAGGCACTCCATTAGCTTTTATTCTCTGATTTTATTGGCTGTATTCCTACACGTATTTTATGATGAACCTGTCAAAGCACAAAAAAAAACACTATGTGATATCTAAACCTACAAGCATGCATCCACTGCAATTTAAGACCAAAGATCAACTTAGAAAAGGAGTCCCCCAGCTAACTTATTACTTATGATCCATACAACAATATCACGGTTTGTCATATCGGACCATACTTTCCATAGTAGCTTATGATACCATACGAGTAGCGAACCAATACTTGCTAATATTGTACCACTTGTGCTACTCTACTTCGTATCCTACAAATCACTAATCCAAATTAAGTAAGTGCTATATTCATGACTATGCGGCATGATCTCAAGTGAACAGAGATACTCATCATTTTTGCATTTTAGACAAGCGAAATTATCAAAGTCAAATTGCTGGAGGTACATTATAAAATCTCAATATAGAGAACGATTTAAAATCTTGGTAAATTTAGACTTGAAGAAGAAAATAAGAGGAAATTAATAAATATTTTAAAAATAATATTATACAACAAATTAAAGACTGAGAGAGTGGTGGAAGACACCCCATCAAAATATTATTGATCAAATTCAAGGTCTACTTTCCAGCCAGGCCACCTTATATAGGCAAGTGTTTAAAACTTATAAAATTGGGGAAAACTCTAAATGCCTCAAAATCTGCAACATAAGAAGTTACATACAGCTTGTAAAATATGCCTGCAAAATTGTAAGGCAATTTTTTTCTTCTTTAAATATTTGAGTATCCATTGACCCCCTTCTTCCCCCAGGACCAACATAGACTTTGAGGTTGAAATTTGCAGGATGACGAAATCCTTGGTCTCTAGATATCATGTCCAAACTATGTCCATAAATGCAAATCTGAAGAGTGAATTAGAAGCTATGCTGATTTTGTAAACGCCATGCATAATTATCTTGACAATGGATCGTGCCAATTATTGCTTGTTCTCTTCTGGTCCAGCTTCATCATGAAATCTGCAGCTAAGATAGCTTGTGAAAAGCCAAAGTTAACTTTTTTTTTTTTTTTGTGAAATAACCCACTCTGGGGTAATGTAATAAGCTCTAGCTAAAAGGTCATAAAGGCACATCCCTTTTTCCTCGTAAATTGCATCTCACATGCTAATATAAAACCCTTCAGGAATATTAATAAATTGGTTCATATTGAAGAAGAAAGATTCTATTTTGTACGTTGGGATGTATTTTCTGTCATCAACGAAGTAATTTCTAGAAATCTTAACATGGAGGTTGCTTCCAAAAGGCATTGATTGGATTCATTTTTGCATTTTGTTGCAAAAGGATCTACACCTAATAATATGTTCCATAATTATGGACTATCATAAGCATTCTTGCTAGCCTAACAATTGGTAACTTTTCCTCCTAAGGGGCGTTGATGTTGATGCTAGGCGGTCTACTTCAGGTTACTTATTCACTTTTGGAGGGGGAGCTGTATCGTAGTGATCCAAGCTTCAAAAGTATGTTACTCTTTCCACCACCGAAGCGCGCATATAGGTTTTACCAAAGGTTGCAAAGAAATGTTGTGGTTGCTGGAATTTTTTGTGGGAATTGCACTTGGAGAAAGATGGGTTTGTGATCCATTGTGATAATCAAAGTGCTACATATCTTTGTAAGAATGCAACCTATCATGCTAGGACCACGTACATTGATATTCACTGCCATTGGATCCAAGACGTCTGGAAGAAGCAATGGATGAAGATTGTGAAGATATCACCAGATCGTAATCCATCGGACATAATGACCAAGCCTCTTATAAAGGAGAAGTAAGAACTTTGTATGGACTTGGTGGGTGTAGGTACTTGCTGAGCTTGGGCACTTGGGCATGGGATTCACTAATCAATGGATGTTCTCCTCATGGCTCTAGAGGGGGAGAATGTTAGGCTTACTACTAGTATTTTGGGCTAGCCCCGTGTGGGGCGGCCCACACCATACTAATAGGTGTTGGGCCTGGGCCTTGCTGATAAGGCATATGTTTTTAAGTGGTAGCCTATACAAGGAGAAAGAACTCGAGAGGAAAAAGGAAAGAAGAGAGAAGGGTAGGGTTTTGAGACACACAAGGGTCTCTCATACAAGGATCTTCTTGGATTGAAGTTCAAGATTGAAGGGATTGTTTTCTTTACTCATTTCATCTATAAGAGTGTTTGATGCTTTTGGAAAATTGAGATTTCTCTCCTAGAAGGTGTGTCTACAAATTTTATAAGTTGGAAGCTTGTTCATGCTTTTCATGTAGTGGTTTTCTTGTGCCCTTAAAATTTTCTTGGTGTTGTTGATCGCTTGTACTCTTCATTTTATTGATTAGTGGATTCTCGCATGTTGCCCTGTGGTTTTTCTCAAGAATTTTCCATGTAACAAGCTTGGTGTCTCTACTCTCTTGGTTGCTTGGTTTTTCTACTTCTATTGAGTTATTGGTTGTCATTGTACATTGTGATAGTGAAATATTATGCATAGCTTGCCTAAGAGGGTAAGGGAGCACTTCCCAACAAAATATCCAATCTACATGTTGATTTGACTAGCACTACATATCAAGCTTCATCATATCTTTAAGTTGACTCCTTGCATCATACACTCTGCACTGAACAACATCTTCCTTACTACAACCACGAAAAATCATAATCTAAATAAGCATCATGGGGTTGGAGGAGGGCATCAAATGGCTAGGATAAGCTGCAATTGATTGAACAATCTATCCCAAGGTAATTCTCCTATTTTGTCATAGATTTAAGTAGGTAAGTTACTGCATAAAACTTTTCAAAATTAATGTTTCATTTTCTTGAAATCCCATGTGTCCTTCAAGCCATCTTTTTTTTTTGTTGTCATGTTCCACAATGTTCCCAAAATTTGAAACCTCTTGAGTCTCTAGCAAGAACTAGGGTTGGGAGGTTGGATATCCCTATTGATTATTGGAGTCCTTCTAGAAGCACTCTTTTTCATTCCAATACTATAGAATTTTTAGCCACCACCTCAAGGCAACTTCACTTCTTCATTGGCTTCAATATATGATTGACAACCAAAAGATTCTGGTCAATGGTTCCAAACATCCAATACCTAACACTCCTCCCACTAAGGTTAACTTAGGCTCATAGCAAATGAATTGCAGGCTAATTTCTTAGTCAATTCACCTCCACTCTCTGCAAAATCAGTTTTTCCTTGAAAATAACAACACTTTGGGTGATCATGACAAAGGTAGAATGTTGGAGTATTTCTATCGATCGGTCATGTCATATAGGCCCGAGTCAGACATCAAATTGCTTCGATTTGAATTATCCGGGGGATACCTTATATATATCAAAAAGATGTACAATCAAACCTATTTCTTAATTCAATAGAAGCCTAAAGAAATGAATATGGTATCCAAATAACTTGAACTTTTGTCGAGATGTCAGACAAAAGTTTTTGCCAAGTCCCTCAAAATCTGGCCTTAAGTCATGTAGAATTAAATTTATTCAAACAGTCAATTAAAAGTCTTATTAGAACATACAGGAGAATGCCTTTAAACTAGAATTGTCAACATAATCCTTACCGCACTCAAACCATATCAAGCAAGCCAAAATTGAAATTCAAACAAATTTGATCAATTGGTCAAATTACTCATGATCATTGTGATGTAACCACATGAAAATAATGGACTACTTTTATAGAATTGAATTTTCCGTCAGAAATAAATGACAACTATATTTAGTAGTGCATTTGCATATATTCTATTAATTTCTCTTATATTTTCTTTCCCTAACATTTGTTGTTTACTTATTATGACAAATTAATAAATCAACTAATGTAAAATGTTCTCACCCACTAGGGAGAAAAAACAAATCAATTCATTAAATAGAAGATTTATTAGTTTTCTCTCAAATAAAAAAATGGTTCAGTTTGTTGGTCATGCAACAACAAGCATTTTGATGATTACAATAAATTATAATTACAATAAATAACAAAAAAGAATACCTTGAAAGAATTGTTTCCTGGAGCATATCATCTAGATCAGGCAAGTCTGGAAAAATGGTGCTGATGTCCTCATCCTTGAAAAGAGCAAGTATCTCAGCTTCTGTATCAACCTGCATTCACACATGCATGATATGTATGCATTACTCATTACCAAGATATGTATCATGTAGAAGATATTGACAAATGACTAACCTAAGCCCTCTAGAATGATAAAAATAAAAAGGATAAGGGAGTGATCCCAACTGGTTGAGTTGGTAAAGCCTCTTGGAGTGGACACAACAAACCTGGCAATGATCCTACCCTCTACATACTATTTTATCAAGCTTTCTACCCTCCTAGTTCTTGAAGACTAACATCAACATCTTGGTGTATCTTGTGTCAACCTTGCTTACCAAATCATTCGTATCGCCCTTTAATATTTTTATGATTATGGAACATTGCTCTTGTTAACTACAAATTGGCACAATTGGTGACAAAAAAATTTCTACTTCTGGGTAATGTTCTCTCTTCCTCTCAATTTACTTCATTAGCTAAATTAACATTATATTATTACTAAGACAAGTGAATTCAAAAAAAAAAAAGTGAAAACTTACCTTTTTATGAAAACCATGATCAACTACATTAGTTGAATGGCTCCGTTTGTCAGCTTCATTGAATGAAGCATTAAGTTCTGAGGCACGGATTGAATTCCTACATATATAATAACCAAAGCAAATTCCAGTCTAAGATAAAACATATTATCAAACTGCAAATGACATTACTTAAATAGTAATGCAACTAATAAGGAGGTTATTTTACATCCCACCTAGTGTTATCCAAAGGAAATAAAAGATTGTCATGCATTCTCTTAGTTTTGTTCTTTAGCCAGTCAAAATTAAATATATAATTGAAACTAATTACGACACTGAGCACAATAGAAGATGAGTTGTAGAATGCTAGTAAAGTGTTGCACATGTTCTTATTGTTACAAAAGAATTAACATATTTAAAACTGGGAAACTTCCCCATCAAAAAGAAAAATAGATGTTTGCTAAATTTTATTTGGACATGTACTGACCCTAATGTAAAGAGGTACATTCAATGTATGAGTCCATATCAAAAATAGAGACTCTGTGTACTATTGTGGAAATAAATTAATATTATTTTCATGATTTTATAACAACACTTTTGCCTTTGATAGGTGTAATATGGTTGCCCCATGACATGGTTCGATGGCCATATTTTTCTAGCTGAAACAACTATTCATCAACTAGATTTGGGTCCTCTGGTTTGAATCTTTTGCCCTGAACTTACACAAGGAATAGAATATGGTTTTAAAGAAAGTGGAGTTCCTACAGTATTTCTTAATATGTGGATGGGATTAATAGAGTTAATTTTCTGCGCTAAGTCTAGAAATAATATAATTTATTTTTATGCATCAAGTGGTCAATAATACCTCTACTATCCAACTTAGTCTATTTGTGAGTTTAGATAGTGCACTACAAATAAGGTAATCAGAAACCAAATATATCTAATACAAAATTGCTAAAAGAGCCTCTTATCCTAATCTTATCATATCAAACAAGCTAGAGGTGAACTTGGGAAAAATCTACCAAGCTAATTCCATTTCTTATACATTCTAGATGAATATGTTTACTAATCAGCTTTCTAGGTATAATGATGTGTTGTTACTTTCCGTTTTCAATATCTATAACTGGTCATATTGTAATTGATTTCATATTCAAGTAGAGAAAAGTTTATACACTAATATATGATTATGAATTTACTGAATTATCATATTTCTTAAAGAAGATAATTTTATAAGTCGTGTATTTAACAGATGCAGGCATTATTGGTAATACATATGATGACTATAAAAGCATTAATTGTATTGATGGTTTGCTAAATAAAAAAAAAGATTAAAGAGAAATTTGGTAACTAAATTATGAATTGCTTAGCAAGTGTGATGATTGTATACCTCAAAGAATTTGATTGATTCACTATGCTATATAGATCGCCTTGGTCTCGATGAAAGAGGTTGATGTCGTCATTCCCAAAAGAGAAAAATGCACCATTGTTTGTGTTGTCCTGCATCTACTCAAGAAAAGAATACACAATATCATCGGCAATGTAGTCTTGAGGACTTCAAACAACCATACAATGCTGCCCCCTCTTGTAAAATATGTGAACTTTCGTACTCAGAAGTTGCTAGCAAAAAACTTCGAGAATGGTCTTGAACACCAAGCATGATGTTATTAGCTAAACTGGCATTTCTTAGTGGAATCAACTTACCTTCATTATTTAAATATTATTTCTCACTTTCATCTTGATCATGTCGATATTTTTAGTTTAATTTATGCTCGGAGTTATATATAAATGGAAAAGTAGGATATGTTTGAAAATTTTACCATCTAATTAAAATCATTTTCAAATTCTATAATGGAAGATATCCCAATGCCAACTTTATCCAGTGCAACATTAATTCTAAAATGAGAGCATTAACAACAATGACAATTGAAACATAGACTTCTTATTAAAATATATAAATGCTATCAATATGATAGAAGAATCAAGGTACAAATTACTCGTATGATTTAATGCTGCAATAACAAAAACAATGATAATAATTATTCATTTAATAGTATCAAATTGTTTAAGAATGGAATAAAAGTGCAATCAGAATTAATGTTCAGATGTTGAAATTTTCCTAAAAAAAGAAAGAAATAAATTTGGAAATATTTCAAAAAGAATTGAAGATCCAAAATAAATATAATATGGAATGGAGTTACAAAATTAAATGAAGGTTCTTTGAACCTAGAACCTACCATACAAAGATTAAAAGCAAATTGAAAAGTTGTCCTTAATTTGTAATAGCACTCACGGTGAAAGTAAGTATACCCTATTTTATGCTAAAAATAGAGGAATATGCCATTGATAGGCACAATTGGGTATGAAAAATCATGCAAATTAAACCCTTACAAGAGAAGATACTAAATTGAATCTTGCATTATTTGCATATGTATACAAAATTTTATTTTGGGATAGAACCAAAGAAATAGATGTTAGGAAAACATCAACCAGAGAAGCCTCTGAGATAAGAGGTTTGGAATGAAATTGAAACAAGACCCAAAAGAAAAAATAATCAAAAAGTTAACAAAAACAAAATAATGGACATCGATTTATATCTATCGGTTGTTCAAAATGCTAGAGATAGGAGTTAGTCCTAAAACTAAGAAAAAATAACAAAAAAAAAAAAGAAAATAACCAAAGAGAAAAAAATATTAAGAAGAGATCAATCGGTGAGACTTAAGGTGAGCGATCTCTTTAGGAAATGCATCCTACAAAGTATTTCATACCATACAAAAGCAACGAATAGACTAAAAAGGGCAAAAAAAAAGAATACAATAAAACATCGCCCTTATATATTTAGATGATCAAGAAAACTGAGAGATCAATGATTAAAAAAAAATAAGGAGAGATCGATGATTAAAAAAACTAAGGAGAGATCTTAAGGCTTTAGGGATACCAACCTTTGTTGCTAGAGAGGCTTCTCAAAGAAAGAGGATGGAGAATCAGATTTGGGCGAAGAGAGCTTTTGTTGCTATCAAGAGAAATACGGATGTGTAAAAGTGGAGTTGTATTTGTGGGCTTAATTAAGAATTTATACCAAAAATTAGTTAACCACATAAGAAAGGGACGAACGAGGCTGATGCCTCACATATTTGTATTTATTACGTGTCATGTTCTATAGTTTGTACCAGAGGACCTAACTATTTTTTCTGGATAAGGTGGCAACCATTGAATGGTGACTTTTATTAAATGTTGTGTGTTTGCTATGTTTTAGTTGATCCAATGAGCACTATTTTGGAGAGAGACGTGGAGGCCCAAGGATGCATGCATGAGGAGAGTTGTTTGAGGAATAACCACATCTAATTTGGATTGATTAGTGGCATCAAATGCACATATAGATAAGGTTTGTTGCATTCTCCTAAATAGGAAAGAATTAGTTTTGTGTGCATGACCATAGATGGGAGCCTAGCATTACTTTAATTATTAAAAAAGGAAAAAATCATCTTTTTCAAGCAGCTATAGCAATGCAAAATATAGCAAAGAATAATTAAAGTTCTTAACAAAAAGTTTCAAGTGATGCATCTACTAATTTTGATTGATGATGCCACCAAATTTTGAACAAATCCAGATATTATTGATCAGGTTTTAGGTGAAGAAATTTCCTCAACACTTGCACAAAATTATTGCTAGCTATAGACACATGCCTTATTTTTCTTTCATCCCCTCTTTATTTCCTCTTGAAAAGCCCTATTCATCTATTCAAGGAAAACTAATCAAAAAAAGAAAGAGAAAAAAAAACTAGGTGAAAAATGATCAAGGAGAATTACAAGGGATATCCTAGGCTTCAGTGCTTATTCATACATAGTTGCCATGCACTACATACGCCTACCACTAGTAATTCTTAATTATAATGTTTGGTTTAAACATGAAACTATCTTATAATCTAAGATTATGATTGGTTCACCCTTAGGAAAATTTTTGTAGTGGTCTAGAATCCCAAATTATTCTCTATATATTATGAGTTGGAATATAAATTTGTAGGATTTTTCTTTAATGATGGCCTTGACTAGTAGTGGATGATTGTGCTTGTAGTTATGAATCTTTTGAACCTTCAGTTCTTCTTGCCCCAGTTTCACTATCTCTTTCAGTGCCTTCTTCGATTCCACCCTAAACAGCGAACCTTACCTTGTGTGAGCGATTTCACTTGCTTGCTAGAATAGTTAGAGAGGTGTTGAACTTGGGCTCAAAACTTGGAGAAAATAGTATGTTGATGCAACTGATTATGGTAAGGTAGAACGGGCAGACGATAGTTGGAAGAAGAGAAGGGGGCGGATCACTCTCTTTCAAGACCAAAAACACCAATTTGGCCAACTACTCCAAGGTATAATTCTCATGATGCTCACTTGCAAACCCGAGCAATCTACCAAAAGGGAGGAGAGAGAATAGAGGAAAAGCAATATCAATTCCTACAAAAGAATTCTCAGTAATCAATAACTCAATGATCTCAAGTATATTATAAGAGAATCCCAAATGGGGATATTTATAAGTCGTACAAAAGACTCTTTTCTTCAACTTACTACTTTTATTAGGACTCAAATAACTCTAACTATTAACTTTCCCAATAACATTAAAAGTTCTCAAAAAAAAAAATCAACAAAATCAAAACTTCCTAAAAGTAACTAACATCAAATATTCTGAATGATACAAAACTTAGCTTGGGTTCTGAGACTATGCATTCGAGACCCATGAACCCTTGCTTACAGAACCCTCAACTCATGTGGTTGTACGTGCACCCTGCACAGTCCATGACTTGTGCATCCTAGTCACACATCCTGTGTTAGTGCCCAAGTGGGATGCTGTCCAATGTGGGGTTCAAACCCACTAGCCCAGCAGGAGAACCCTAGGTTCTTAGTAAGTTATGGACTAAATGATGGATTGGATTAGCCAGCTTGAACCGGCCTAAAAAAAAGTAGATCTTATTTTACCTAGGTATATACATTGTCAAAAAAGTTATGTTAAATGGCTTGGTTAATGAAAATGAATTTATATCAAAATTGCTAACCTTATTGAACTTATAATGCATGGGGTGAAGCCTAATTAAGCTATATGCAGATATAAGATCCCTTTTTATTTTGTTGTCAAAACCTACCATGTTTTCTTTCTCATAGTGGCCCCTAAATTGTCTCCATCAATGCAAATGGATAAGATTTAAAGTGATAACTTATTTTTGAGATATATCTGCATGGATTTAGTTTTCATTTATGTAATGGATTATGTTATATCTAGAAAATGTTCTGGCAAATTATTGCTACTATTTTTTTTTCACTTCTCTTGCATATCAGCAACTAACTAGTTTCCATGACTTCATAAAAATGATATTAAAATAAGAATAAACATGCTTAACACATGATTCACTCTCTAATTTTAGTTTTCAAATTTACTATGATGCCCTTTAAAAGAACCATCTTTCTTTTTACTACAAGCTGATTTGACAACTAATTTCATACTTAGTTTCTCAAACATGAAAGGGACAAAATTAGTCACAACAAATGTCAAGCTTGACCCTTTGCCTCTTTGCACTAAGATAACTTGTTAATTAAAGAACTTCTCAATTAATAAAGTGAACACATGAGAAAATACTATCTATGGTTTGTAGGCTCACCATGTTCCAATGTATCTTAGAATGCAGCCAATATATTAGATGACATCTAAAGAAATCTCATGTTAGAACTAGATGGTTGATTTGCCTCTTTAGGAGTCTCTAGTTTAAGGAAATTCTATGAGAACCGAGTATACAACCTAAAGAAGAAGATTTAAGACTCACATATATAAGCCCAAATCTCATCTAGAAAATTCGTTGAATTGCAAATTTTGAGACAAGTGACCAAACTTATTTTGCCAGGATGGCTAAAAGTCACCACTACTTATTTGTCAAGCATCCCAACTTTATCCTGTTAGCTTTGTCTCTTTTGCATTTCTAACTTCAACATCTGATCACTTGTCTTTGAGAAGTCCATTAATGTATCTCACTAGACTCTTGTTGATCTTTCATTAGTGGTTTTTCTTTCTCTATGACCATCTATTCTCTTTTTCCTTTCAACTTCCTAGCCTTCACCGACCTTTCAGCCGGTAATCTGGTATTCAT
Source organism: Phoenix dactylifera (assembly GCF_009389715.1). Taxonomy (NCBI): domain Eukaryota; kingdom Viridiplantae; phylum Streptophyta; class Magnoliopsida; order Arecales; family Arecaceae; genus Phoenix; species Phoenix dactylifera. The sequence continues at coordinate 362,290 of NW_024067824.1, read as the reverse complement.
TCTTAAACTCCTTTTTTACCACTTATTGAAAGGGAGATTCTAAGAAAAACTTCTACGATAATGGTCCTAGTGATCTATCAATCTTTTCCAAGTAATACTAAACCATAAAACCGCTCTACAGAATCAACAAGGTAGCTCAATATATAGTAGATCTATTGCTATATTCTTCAAACCTCCAAAGGTGGAGCTCCTTCTTCGATTCATTTGACTTTGTAAAGTCATCGATTTTCTTCTCATATTCCTTCATATCATGCTTAGAACTGGCTAAAGCTACCTTCAATAAGTCAGTAGCCATCATCTTCATAGTAATTTTAGGTAATTGGTCTCTATCAACCAGCATGTTATCCTTATCCTTCTCTAGGAACTTGAGTCTACCTTTGGTAATGGTTTTTTGTATGGCATTGTGGAATACCAAGCAATCATTTGTATTATGACTTTATCAATTATGCCACTTGCAATATCTTTTCCCTTTAAGTTCTTCTAGAGGAGGAACCTTGTGACCTTTAGAGAGTTTGATTTGTTTGTCTTTGAGCAAATTATCAAATATTTATTTTCCTTTAATCATATCAAACGAATACTTAACATCATCTTTAGATGGCATTGGATGATTTGATCCTAACCAAATTGGGGAGTTTAGCTTGCTAAGTGCTCAGGTATAAGTAGAGCCCATAAGAGAATTCACAAACAACCTCATGTTAATTAAGAAATCTTCCTGCTAGCCTCTTCACATCGGGAAGAAAATCTTCCTATGTGTTCCACTATTGATACTCCATCATCACCTGAGACCAAAAAATTCAAGTCGTTCTCCGGTCCTTCCAGAAAACCCTACTTTCCTTCCTTCCCCCGTTCGTCACCGGGGTGATGCCTAATGCCTAATCAATGCTTCACGGCCACCGTGCGATGCTGCACGCTTTGTCGCTTCGCTCGAGCAGAGAGGATCAAATCCGTTCGAAAAATACTTTTCGATCGGTTGGTCGCATTGCAAGAAAAGTCGCGCTTAAAGAAAGCTCCTACCGCGCCAGAGATGAGATCACTTTCAAGGAAAGAAATGAAAAGTCGCAAGTGATGGTGTGGGTCACCTTTCCCATCAAACTTCGCAAACTTAGGTATCTTGTACCAGGGTGGTAGACTTACATTTGGACAATGGCACATAGCTGCCAGAGAACATTTTTGAGTTGTAGTTATTTTGTATCCTCGGGGAAATCATAGGCTTGACTATACCATTTAGGATATAGGTTCCTGTAAATTAGCCTTATAATAGGCCGACAAGTGAAACCAAGTTGCTCCATGATCAAGTCTGTTAATTGGGCCAAATTTGATAGGACTTGGCTTCAATCATTCTAGTCTAGATGTAGCATATGTTGTTGAGGTAGACCGTGTGGGTTTGGTTGGAACAAAGGATTACAGTATGCATTATAAGCACCATTGTCAGCCCGATATAAGCTACTATTCCATACATTAGGTAAAATCCTTTTCCTTGGGGATATATTCCTTGAGGAAATTGACCCCGATAGGGAGGGCTACATGGCATATTTTATGTCAGCAGGCATATAAATTGCCTTCCAGTATTCATCATCGGACTTGCTGACAATATTAGAATGCTAATGTACTGGGATGCCCGACCCTAGCAGACCAACACTTAATGGTGCATTATTCATGAGAATGAATTGCCTTGCAGATCCACAATAGCCATTGTGTTATGGAGTAGAGCAGGTTGCCCCCTAGCATTCACACCAATATTTACCCCAAGTGGGGTATGAGATTACTCTAGGGGTGGCAATCGGATCGGGTCGGATCACATGCAGGTCGGGTCAGAAAATCATAAACCTGAACCCGACCTGTTTATTAAACAGGTCAAAAATTACAACCTGAACCTGACCTGTTTATTAAACAGGTAATCCAACCCGACCCGTTTAACCTGTTTAATAAACAGGTAACCTGTTTACCCAATCCGACCCGACCTGTTTAATCTATTTGCCCAATCTGACCCGTTTAACCTGTTTAACCTGCCCAACCCAACCTGTTTAACCGGCCCAACCCGACCTGTTTAGACCTGTTTAGACCCGTTTAACCTGTTTAGACCTGTTTAATCTGTTTAATCCGTTTAACCTGTTTAGACCTGTTTAACCTGCCAACAGTTAAACGAGTTAAACAGTTTAAACGGGTCAGACATCTAAAATCCGTATCTGACCCAATTAATAAACAGGTTAAACGAGTCGACCTGTTTATGACCCAAACCTGTTTAGGCCAAACCTAAACCTGTTTATGGCGGGTCGAACACGGGTCGGGTTGGCGGGTCGGGTCATATTTTGCCACCCCTAGATTACTCCCCAATGTTGATAACTGCCTCGATTGCTACCCCATTTCTGTTTCCTTACTGAAAAATAATTCATTCTCAAATGTTAGATTTGGCCCATGACTGGCCAAAACAACTACCTAAGAAGGGGATTGACAAATAGATTTCACATATACCCCATTATTTTGCATGGGCACCTTCATTCTCGAAGATTCGCCTACATACAACCCAGCCTTCCATTTATCATATGATATAAGCATCTGGAGGTCAAGCCGTTCTGAACTATTTATACTACCATATTGTAAATCTTGCCCTCGCAATCAACTAATAGCTTGAGGGCTATTTTCAAATACTTGCACAGATGAGTGTATTACAAGATTAAGATGACGACTAATTCTATTCGGCAAGCACTGCAACTAATCTTTCAATTTGCTGAGCCATATGGATAGAGGAATTCTGCTATTGACTAATGAATGGCCTTAGGACCATCGCAAATTGACTCATCATAGCTTCAAGGAGATCTTTCTAACTCTCATCCAAATGATATTTGAACTGGGTAATGGCATCATACATCTACTACGCATTGGAATGACCCCGTGAGAGAAAGTTAGCTTTCCGGCTAGCCAAGGTCCTTTTTGAGTGGGACCTCCCTTTCTGGATCCCACAAGCAATGGTTTGAAGATGCATTGCTAGTGGGGAATTCTCTGCTAATTCAACCCGAGGTACCAATTATTCCTCTGAAATGGAGGCATCTTCTATGAGAGACTTGGGTTGTACCATGCTGGAAGATTGAGGATCAACTTTCTTCTTCTATATGAAGTCCTATCGAGCATGCCAAAAATTTATTTCTCTTATTTTCTCACATAGAATGGATTAGCAAGTTAATGGTCAATCAAGGGCTTGTGTGGCATGCCACCGCCTTGTCACCGAAATCCAAAAAAGATGAAACTAGATTCCAGTACCTTGAAACTTTAAGGACTATTGGAAAATGGAATGCTATCTAGATTAATCAGAACTACTACAAACTACTGCAAGAGTAACAAATATAAAGGATGAAAAGTAGAGTTTATTCTAGCCAAAAAGAGTCCTCTTGAATACAAGTTCTCTTTTTATACATCGATATTTTCTTTCCACCCACTCTTTGGCAGTTACACATCTTGGGTAGTTTTGCCCACTAACCATCTTACACAGTTTATGGCCAATTAATTATCGAAGTTTGAAGTTTTCATGCTTGTGTACATGCATCCATTAGCTTGTGCATCTAAGTGTGCCAGTTTGGATCAGGTTCAACCTTTCACACGATCATTAGCCTTAGGCTAATTTCTCTTTGGTCTTGCTCAGCCACCAATTTATTTATTTTTATCACTGCATCAATCTATCAGCCTAAAAATCTGCCACATGGCATACATGCAAGATGTGGTGCAAATAAATTGCTAGTAAATATTTGAATAAAATGTTGGGATTAAAACCTTAAAAGAACTTGCTTATGCTGCTAAAAAAGAAATTTTTATCAGCATTTTTTGAAAATGCCAGCAATGAATTATCGACACTATCTTAAGAAGGTACATAAGAAAGTACTGCAAAAATATTCAAAAATATATTTGTAGTATTTCTTTTTGCTTATAGTTGCACTCACAAATGCCGCCAATAACAATTTTTATTGTAGTATTTGGCCATGCATGGGTCATATTTCCTCGATCTAAACTTCATGAAAAAGACCTAATAGCGTATGAAAAAACAAGTATTGTGTTGTCGTCTTTTGGATCCCACACATTACACATGTTGTAACGATGCCAAGACCTCATCCAGAAAAACTAGCTAGAAGATGTTTTCTGGATTTCTTGGCCTTGTATAGATATCCAAGATCTCCTTAGGACATAATCAATGTAGGACTAGATACATGCTTGTACAGGCCTTGGAGTCTCAGTTAGGTATCATGTTGGAGAAGAATGCTATGTAGTTCTTCAAAACTAGTGGCAACCCCATCGTAAGAAATGTAAAGACAAGGTGTCCATTCCTTGGACTAAGGCCGTGCAACACTTGATAGCGTAAATTGGCAGGTGACACTGGTCTATTAATGGGGACCAAATTCTCTGATATCCTCTTTGCCTCTTTGTAGATAATCTTCCATAGAGAGCGAGCACTTGTTAAGGTAATAAAAATCCATCATAAAAACATTGTAATGTACTTCACTCTAGATGGCATAAAGCCACTCAAGAGCAAGCCAAACATCTTGTGCATGTGGCAATTCATCGATCATTGCATTAACATATTGTTGACAAGCCACACTAGAGTGATTTGATCACGGAGACGCGATGACTCATAGGCGAGATTAGAGATTGACTTCTCTATTCTTCCATTGTCTGAAGTCATGACAATCATTAGAAGTAGAGGCGAGGTCGTACAATCTATAAGATTCCATAGTCGGTTAGTTGTTAATAAAGATTGAATGCATGCCTTCTAGATAATAAAATTATCCTAATTAAGTTAAACAACAATTGAAGATGAAGTTGTAGGTGTAGGCATAGAGTTGGAGGAGGATGTCATTAAGATAGTTAAGGTTGAAGGCTCTGATACCATATGGGAAAGAAGAATATGTAGAAAAGATGAATATTGTAAGAAACTTTCCTACCTCAATATTGTAGGTAGTCATCATGTATATTTATAGTTAAAAATATATAAGAGATCACAACTATAATGTTAATAAAGATTGAATGCATGCCTTCTAGATAATAAAATTATCCCAATTAAGTTAAACAACAATTGAAGATGAAGTTGTAGGTGTAGGCATAGAGTTGGAGGAGGATGTCATTAAGATAGTTAAGGTTGAAGGCTCTGATACCATATGGGAAAGAAGAATATGTAGAAAAGATGAATATTGTAAGAAACTTTCCTACCTCAATATTGTAGGTAGTCATCATGTATATTTATAGTTAAAAATATATAAGAGATCACAACTATAATGGTACAAAGATAGAAAGAAATAATAAATGGATCTCTAGAATCAATCCTAAATTTATGCTATATACAGAATTCAAAATTCAAACTTCAAAATTCAAAATTCAAAATTAAAATTTCTCAAATTATAAATTCTTGATATATAGCTTGATATGGGGCTAAGAAGAAGATACTTCCAATACCCTTTTTCTTTCAAGAGAAAAGAAGGGAAAAAAAAAGCTATGTTAAACAAGATCTAGATATGGTTTCCCTATATCATATAAGATTGACAAATTAAGCAGCAATTGGATGAGTGACTCAAGCATTTTTCTGCTCTTCAAGGAGATAGCACGCATTGCTTTCTTCATATAACAAGGGTAACTATAAAGTTCATTAGTTGCACAATGAAAGTTCATTGGCTGCATGTGAACCCATGACTCCTAGAGAAATATGCCCTTGACAAAGTATCTTGGATATTGTACAACACTACTTAGCTTCTAAAGGTAATGCTAATTTTTCTTTTCACAAACACAACGCAAAGTGTGACCCAATGATTGGTTTGCACAATGGAAGGTTTTATAGCATGAAGTCATGACTCCAAAAGAAACCATACTCAGGATAAGGTATTCTGAAGATTGTATAACAATAGTTAGGTTCAAAATGCAATGCCCGGGCCCTACGCAGGGCATGAGTGCCGATGGAGGAGTGATCCAGACTGGGGTGGAGGCTGTTGAGGCCTAGGGTGGGGAGGCATCGGGGCTCGGTCCTTAAAGTAGTGACTCATGAAGATCCTGGCGTGGAACTATAGGGGGTGTAGAAGCCCTCCTTTAATTCAGCATTCAAATGTCTGGTGCAGGTGCATGACCCTGACATCTGCTTTTTTTGTGAGTATAGGTTGTCTGGGCATAGCCTTAGCCGGATTCAGAACCGCCTGGGGCTGCTTGGGAGATATTTGTTGTGCAGCCCTAGGGATTGTCGAGGCCCATCTTGCTGCTATGAAAGAGGAGTGGCGACGGTGGATGTGGTCTGAAACTGCCCTCAGCAAGTTGTAATGGTACTTTCGGAACCTAATGAAGTTCCTCGGATTCTATGCGGTGTTTATGCTAGCACAGAGTATAGAACTAGGAGAGCCCTATGGGAGGAGATCTCCTACCTCATATCCCAAGGGGTCCTGATCGTAGTTTTGAGGGACTTTAATTGCATCCTAGGCCCATGTGAGAAGCGAGGCGAAAGTAGCTACAGTGACAAGGTGGAGAGCAGGGAGTTCCATGAATTTCTAGTAAGAAATGGACTGGTTGACCTAGGTTTCTCCGGTATGAGGTTTACCTGGTGTAATAACCATGAGGGGCGGGCTAGGGTTTGGAAAAAGATTGATAGGGCAGTTGCATTCCTATGTTGGATTTAGCGCTTCCCGGCCTACCAAGTGCGTCACTTGGCTTGGATCACTTCCGACCACGGCTCACTCTTGATCTCAACTGTGGATGACGTCGACCATCGACACCCATTCCGATTTGAGAAGGTATGGCTATCATATCCCCAGTCATGGGATCTTGTCCGAGAGGCGTAGGCGATGCCAGTGCGGAATGATGCCATACGGAGAGTTTCACACAAGCTGCAGCTTATCAGGCATGGACTTCGCAGGTGGAACTGCAAGGTAGTTGGTAACATATTTAGAAAGTTGGAGGAGGTGGAGGAGGCCATAGTCGAGCCTCAAGGAAGGGAGGAGAGGTTGGGTGGGTTGCCAGAGGCTGACCTAGGCTCTTTAAGGTAGCATCTGTCCACTCACCATTCTTTATTGAGACAGCAAAAAGTATTCTGGAGGCAGAAGTTCCGAGTCCAGTGGATAAAGGAGGGCGACAGGAACACCTACTTTTTCCACTGGTCTACCATCATCAGGAGACAAAGGAATGCGTTCCGGTCCTTGAGGAATGGGGCTGGGCAATACGTGGAGGAGGCAAGCACGATTCATCGTCTTTCAGTGGACTTTTTTAGGTCCAGGTGCACGAAGGATGGCAGTCTCCAAAGTGACATTGTGCTCCCACGGTCGAACACCATGGTAGGGACTGCGGAGAATGCGGCTTTGGTTGGGGCAGTTTCTAAGGCTGAGATCAGGGGGGCGGTTTGGGCGCTGGGGGAGGATAAAGCCCCAGGGCCTGATGGCTTCCCTCCTTCTTCCAAAGATACTGGAGATTTGTTGGGAGGGCAGTGGTGGAGGCAATCCAATTGTTCTTTAGAACGGCAGTTGTGGTGGATGACTAGAAAGCCACTTTGGCGATCCTAATCCCCAAACGGCGCGATGCGTCGGAATTGTGCCATTACAAGTCTATTAGTCTGTGCACTACCCTCTACAAGGTGGTTGCAAAGCTTTTAGTAGGCAGGATGAAGCCCCTGCTGCCCCAGCTTATCTGTTGGGAGTAGGGGGCCTTTGTCGGTGGGAGGAGTATCACCAATAATATTATGATCGTCCAGAAGATGATGTGGGATTTGCTCCGCACTCCGAGGCGACGGTGCTTTATGGCGGCCAAGCTCAAGATGGAACAAGCATATGATAGAGTCAGGTAGTGCTTTCTCAAGCGAGCGATGGAGAGCTTCAGGTTCCATGAAACATGGATTGACTGGGTGCTGGGGTGCATGCTGGGGTCGTCATTCTCGATTCTAGTAAACGGCACTCCGTCACCATTCTTTCAGTCAACCATCGGGTTGCGTTAGGGATGTCCCTTATCTCCTTATTTATTTTATATGCTGATGTACTCTCGTGCTTTGCAAGCTGCTTATAAGGAGCGGGAGCTGGAGAATAATGTCCCAACCCCTGAGGCCCACCCGATTTTCTACCTTTTATTTGCTGATGATTGTCTTCTTTTGTCCAGGGCCAGGTTACGAGATACTCGGGCCCTTAAAAGAGTCGTGGAGGTGTACTGCAAGGCGTCTGGTCAAAGGGTGAACTTTCACAAATCAACAATTTGTTTTAGTCCGAGCACGAAGCTGCGGGTTCGCCAGGAGATCCAAGTACTATTCACCATGAGGGAGCAGGAGGGGCCATGGTCCTACTTGGGAGTTTCCATCTCCAGGAGGAGACTACGGATGTCTGAGTGCCTCGATATAATGCAACATGTCCAGAAGCGGCTGGAGGGCTAGAGAGCAGCCTCACTCTCCATGATGGGTAGAGTGATCCTGATCAGGTGGTCTTGTGCTCGATGCCAGTCTACCTCATGTCTCATACCATTATCCCAAAGATGGTACTGGAGAGGCTCGAGCGGATCCTCCGAGGATTCCTTTGGGGGCCTCTCGGCGAGGGCCATGGGGTACACCTTGTGGCTTGGAAGTCGATCCGCCAGCTGATCTGCATCAGTGGACTGGGGGTTGAGTCTCTTTTGACGAGGAGGGAGTTTCTGACTGTCCGGCACGGTCATGCTCGGATGAGTGAGATACTGGCAAGGAGACAAAGGTGCTCCCCCTTGTGACGGAAGATCGACAGGTATGTGTCTTTTATGGTGTCTAATTGTAGGTGGTTGATTGGTGATGTGCAGAGCGTGGATGTGGTGGAAGACCTCTGGGTGGATTCACTCTCAATGAGGTGCTGGCCAATCATAGTCAATGTCGACATTCTGGGAGGTCTGTGGGTTTATGACCTCCTTCGGCCAGAAGGGGCATGATGGGACATTACCTGCTTAGCCTAGATGTTCGGAGACCAGCTTGCTGAGAGGATACGGTCAGTGCCAGTTTCAGGGTGTACCAACTAGGATGTGAGGGTGTGGAGCTCGACCTACAGATCCAGGGTCACGACCTCTATGGCCCCCTCCATAGTGCGTGTCTCCCGAGGGTTGTGTGCTTAGGTCTTGAGCTTTGGCCTGCATCCGAGGGTGGTCTTATTTCTCTAGGTCACCTAGGGCCGGCTACCGACGAGGCTCGTCCTGAGTGATAGGGACCTAGATATCCATCCCCAGTGCCCCTTGTGCCAGGTGGTTGAGTACGTGGACCGTGCCCTATTCCACTGCCAGCATGCGAGGAGGATCTAGGAGCTAGCATGATCCCATCCGAGGTCTAGCATCACTCGGCGTCTTTCTTGTAGGTGACCTGACAGTGGACGATCAACCCCCATTCCAGGTAGGTAGCCACTATGGCGACCTATGTAGCATATCAGATCTGGCTATCTAGGAATGCTTGGACATTTGGAGAGAGCTGCACCCCCCCCCCACCCCGGAGGTTCGTTATGGAGAGAGCCCAGTGCTAGACAGTTAAGATCCTTCAGGCACAACTGACGGACGTACCCATGACAACTCGAGACACCTGGAGCCCCCTTTGCTCGTGGAGCATCTCGCACAGTGTTCTTCACCTAGGAGCCTCCACCCTCGAGCTTTCTCAAAGTAAATTCCGACGGATGTGTACCGGATGGAGGGAGTAAGGGAGGGGCTGGCTTCATCATTAGAGGTCCGGACTCTAGGGTAATTGCAACCGAAGGCTACCAGATCTTCGACATCTCGGTTTTCGGGGCAGAGCTATGAGAAGCTTGTACAGGCGTGTGCTATGCGTGACGCGAGCTATGAGTTTGTGCTATCATGCTCAAGGGTGATTCGGCTATAGTTATTGGTTGAATTCAACAAGGTGTGGGGGGTGGGCGTGTGCCACCCGCTGCTCAGGGACATCTAGGCTATGATCAGTGGTGGGATGGTCGTGCGGGCGAAGCACGTGTATCGTGAGGCCAATGGAGCAGTAGATTGGGTAGCCTCGTATGTGGCTAACCATTCTGGGGAGACCATGTGGCTAGAGAAGAGGGGATTATCCGGTGCACTCCAGAACTTGTTATCTTTTAACTTTTTTGGATATATTCGTACCTGACATGTATGATATATCTGCTTCAGCAATAAAAAAAAAACAATATAAAGATTTCATTCAAAAATATTATATACATGATGTTTAAGTAACTTGTTTTTTTTATTTTGTACAAAGAACATAAAAGATGATTGTTTTATTAAGAGGAATTGGGAAGTCCTTATACAAGAAGAACTTGAGATGCAAGTTGGAATCCAAGTCAACCTCAAAAGCTATAGATATCAGGCTTTGGACCCAATTATCTACATCTATCCTTCTGTCTCCCACTAATTATTCATGTCTGGCTTATCTTCACACATGAGTCTCAACAATTTTCCTCTTCATACTTGAGCCAATTTCCCTCTCCTTCAAACCCAGTCCACTACTCTCTGATCAAGCTCTTCACCCAATCACTTTTCTGAGTCCCAAGTTCATGCTTATATCCAGCATCTTGCTCCATCGACTCCACTTTACCATGGAATATCACTGCTCAAGCTTTGGGAGAAAAGGAGAGCCTTGATACCAAATGGACTTCATCTACAAGCCTTTAACCTCAATGCTTAAGTTGTTAGGTTTTATGCCAATCATTTATACCTATTCTTTTACCTCCCACTAATTATTTCGTGCTTGTGATCCTCACGACGGATAGAAATGTTACATAACAGTTGCATCCTTTTTTTTTAATTTGAGATTTCCATGTTTAAAAAACTTTTGAGATCCATATTTCAGCCTTTGTCAAGACTGAGGATTGATTCTTCCAACTTTATAGACTTGATTGGTGACTAATCAAGCTCCAATCCACAACTAAGATGTGAGATATTCCTTCAACTTTATAGCAAATTACGAACGATTGTGCTGTTCCAACCTGCAAGGCTGCAATGAAGTCGGTTCTCTCTTCTTATGGCCTACTGTTTCTACCACAAATTGATAATAACATCATCTACATCGTATTGCAAATCGGCCATCAAGGTCCAAGAGTAGGAGGAGAGGGCTCCCCTTGTTGCTCAAACCATTACCTACGATGTACGAGTCCACACACACACACACACACACACACACACAGAGAGAGAGAGAGAGAGAGAGAGAGAGAGAGAGAGAGAGAGAGATTTGAAGCACATCGGTATCAAGAAAGTTGTGAGCTCAATTTATCTAACTTTGGCCCTTATAAGAGGACTAACAGGTTCAGAGGGTATCTTTCACGTGAAAAAATGATTGATCTTCTTTTATAATGTCGAACGTTGGATCGCACCTGTATAGATCTCAAATCAACTATTGTACGATCCAACTGTGGATTCACACAAAGGAAGTTGAATCCAAGTGAATCCATCTTTCACGCAAAAGATCCAATCATTGTCTGGGACTGGACTTTAGGTCCAAGAGTAATGAGAGAGGGTTGGCCCTATTGTACAGACAATAGGCACCATTAAACTATGCTCCATACAAGCTTTGCATATGTTGGCATATTACAAAGAAGAGAAAAGGGCCCAAATGAAGCCTTCATCACCTCTTATAAAAGAAAGATGGTAGTTATCGGCTGAAAATAAATTCTCTTTGATGATTTTCTATATTAACCACTCCTCTTAGTAATGTTTTACTTCTCTTTGGTACCTGCGAACAACTTCAGAGACATTAATGACCTCCTGGGAGAGTGAGAAGTAGCCATTTTATGATCCCTCCAAACATTATGTACAATAAACAATTAAATTAATATTTTTCATGCATCATTATTGATAATTAATTTTAAGCGGTCCATGCTTACAGAATTTTGGTGTAAACTGACACATTTAACTAAAGATGCATCACAGTCTTCCCTTTACCTCCTGGCCAATAGATATGGTCATCCAATTCCTTTCTCTACTTAAACCGTATGAGATAGAAAAAAACAACAACAATAATTATATAAGGCATCACCAAGATCATGGGATACTGAATCATATAAACGGAAACCACAAGGGTATACAGCATCAATAAGTTAGTTTGCTTTATCGAAAATTAATGTATCTCAAGGAACTAAACTATTACATGGATCGGGTGCACATTAGCCATTGCATGCAGACTTGTAGTGGTTGTCATCAATTGTCGAATAAATATGGCCAACATCAACATGGTAATCAATAGCATCCCTACAATACAAAGAAGCAAAGAATTAGGAGCAAATAAACAATCATTGGATGGCCAGTCTGCCAACAAGCAGACAATAACACCATACACATGCCCAAACACAATTGAAACACATGCAAACATCCATGCTAATACACACAGCACCGCCCTCTCCTCCCTCCCGTGCTGGATGGCCAACTTGCCAACAAGCAGACAATAACACCATACACATGCCTAGACAAAATTGAAACACATATAAACATGCATGCTAGTACGCATAGCACCGCCCTCCCCCTCCCACCCCCACCCCCTCTCGCTGGATGGCTAACCTACACAAAATTGAAACACATGCAAACATGCATACTAGTATGCACAGCACCGCCCTCCCCCCCCCCCCCCCCCCCCACCCCCTCTCGTTGGATGGCTAGCATGCCAACAAGCAGACAATAATACCATACATATGCCCAGACAAAATTGAAACACATGTAAATATGCACACTGGTACGTACAGCACCGCCCTCCCCCCTCCCTCTCGCTGGACGGCCAGCCTGCCAACAAGCAGACAATAATACCATACACATGCCCAAACAAAATTGAAACACATGCAAACATGCATGCTAGTACGCACGGCACCGCCCTCCCCTCCTCCTCGCTGGACGGCCAACGTGCCAACAAGCAGACAGTAACACCATACACATGCCTAAACAAAATTGAAACAAATGCAAACATGCATGCTAGTACGCACAGCACCACCCTCCCCTCGCTGGACAGCCAGTCAGCCAACAAGCAGACAATAACACCATACACATGCCCAGACAAAATTGAAACACATGCATGCTAGTACGCACAGCACCGCCCTCTCCTCCCTCCCCTAGCTGGATGGCCAGTCTGCCAACAAGCAGACAATAACACCATACACATGCCTAGACAAAATTGAAACACATGCAAACATGCATGCTAGTACACACAGCACCGCCCTCCCCCCACTCTCCTTCCCGCTGGACGGCCAGCCTACCAACAAGCAGACAATAACACCATACACATGCCAAGACGAAATTGAAACGCATGCAAACATGCATGCTAGTACGCATAGCGCACACCCCACACCCCCCACCCCCCCCCCCCCCCGCAAAAAAAAAAAAAAAAAATTCATCCACATGTAATCCATGTTCACGAGCACTGCAAGAAGAATGATAAAAAGGTCAGGACTGCAAATAATGGTACAAACAAGCATTTGCTGATCAAAAAACCAAGAACAAGCACTGAGATCACCAAAATAGGATGTATCTGCCCTATTCGGAAGCATTAAGTGAAGCAATATCACTATTTTTAAAAAGCATTTGAAGCAGATACACAGATGTAGGATGCAGAAAGAAGCTCACAAGATATGTGGATTCCTGATGCAATTATAGAATGTGATCTTTCTTCATTATCAAAGTTTGTATTCATTTTCCAGATACCAAGGTGAATGATAGTGTATAGGCACAGACAGGCAATAAGTAATCCTTATAAAAGTTGTTAAGCTTGTCCAGCATTAATCAGCAAGAAGGTCACAGATACCAGGTTGGAAGCATGTCATGGGGTGTCACATCAACCATCCTGCAGAATTTGATTGTTGGCAGGTTTCTTTGTATATGTTTTCTGGAAATAGGAGGACTAAATGATTACTCGTTTGCTGGAACAGGAAGCGAAAATTGTTGTAGATAGGGATCCTATAAAACCTTCTTTCGAGAAATGGGCCAGACCCATCGATTTCTCAAGAACATCAGCTAAGGGACCTGATACTGCCACTGGGATCTGGAACTCATTGATTTTATTTTCTTTTAGGTGCTCATAAGCATATGAGAGCTTGTTCTTGGCTTTTTAAGTGCTCCTAATTTAGTCCTCTATAATGAATTTTATAATAAACAAAAGCGCTAATTTTTCATAGATAACTTACATGTTTGCTGGTTCCTGGAAAACATCCAAGACCACATCCGTCTCAGATCCACTTGAGCTTGAACATGTTGAAAACTAGAACACCAAAAAAAAACAAAAACAAGAGTACATACTCAGTAAGAAAAATTCTTCCAACATATGGCTCGCAGAGATATGTACCCCATTATTCTTCCAACATATGTGCTATGCGTGGCGCGAGCTATGAGCCTGTGCTATCGTACTCAAGGATGATTTGGCTATAGTTATTGGTTGAAATCAATAGGGTGTGGGGGATAGGCATGTGCCACCCACTGCTCAGGGACATCTAGGCTATGATCAATGGTGGGATGGCCGTGCAGGCAAAGCACATGTATCGTGAGGCGAGGCCAACGGGATAATAGATTAGGTAGCCTCGTATGTGGCTAACCATTCTGGAAAGACTATATAGCTAGAGAATAGGGAATTATCCGGTGCACTCCATGACTTGCTATCTTTTGATTTTTTTGGATGTATTCGTATCTGACATGTATGATATATTTGCTTCAGCAATAAAAAAAAATAATATAAAGATTTCATTCAAAAATATTATATACATGATGTTTAAGTAACTTGTTTTTTTATTTTGTACAAAGAGCATAAAGGATGATTGTTTTATTTAGAGGAATTGGGGAGTCCTTATACAAGAAGAACTTGAGATGCAAGTTGGAACCCAAGGCGACCCAAGTATCTATATCTATCCTTCTGTCTCCCACTAATTATTCATGACTGACTTATCTTCACACAAGAGTCTCAACAATTTTCCTCTTCATATTTGAGCCAATTTCACTCTCCTTCAAATCCAGTCCACTACTCTCTGATCAAGCTCTTCACCCAATCACTTTTCTGAGTCCCAAGTTCATGCTTATATCCAGCATCTCGCTCCATCGACTCCACTTTACCATGGAATATCACTGCTCAAGTTTAGGGAGAAAAGGAGAGCCTTGATACCAATTGGACTTCATATACAAGCCTTTAACCACAATGCTTAAGTTGTTAGGTTTTATGCCCAATCATTTATACCTATTCTTTTACCTCCCACTAATTATTTCGTGCTTGTGATCCTCAAGACGGATAGAAATGTTACATAACAGTTGCATCATTTTTTTTTTTCATTTGAGATTTCTATGTTTAAAAAACTTTTGAGATACATATTTCTGCCTTTGTCAAGACTGAGGATTGATTCTTCCAACTTTATAGACTTGATTGGTGACTAATCAAGCTCCAATCCACAACTAAGATGTGAGATATTCCTTCAACTTTATAGCAAATTACGATTGATTGTGCTGTTCCAACCTGCAAGGCTGCAATGAAGTTGGTTCTCTCTTCTTATGGCCTACTGTTTCTAGCACAAATTGATAATAACATCACCTACATCGTATTGCAAATCTGCCATCAAGGTCCAAGAGTAGGAGGAGAGGGCTCCCCCTGTTGCTCAAACCATTACCTACGATGTAGAGATTTGAACCTTATCTGTATCAAGAAAGTTGTGAGCTCAATTTATCTAACTTTGCCCCTTATAAGCTTTAGGGAGTTTATGGGGACTAACAGGTTCAGAGGGTATCTTTCACATGAAAAAATAATTGATCTTCTTTTGCAATGTCGAACATTGGATTGCACCTGTATAGATCTTAAATCAACTATTGTACGATCCAACTGTGGATTCACACAAAGGTGAATCCTTCTTGAAGTGAATCCATCTTTCACGCAAAAAAATCCAATCCTTGTCTGGGACTGGACTTTAGGTCCTAAAGTAATGAGAGAGGGTTGGCCCTATTGTACAGACCATTACCAACGAGTCACGGCAGAGATTCAAAGCACCATTAAACTATGCTCCATACAAGCTTTGCATATGTTAGCATATTACAAAGAAGAGAGAGCCCACATGAAGCCTTCATCACCTCTTATAAAAGAAAGATGGTAGTTATCTGCTGAAAATAAATTCTCTTTGAAGATTTTCTACATTAACCACTCCTCTTAGCAATCTTTTACTTCTCTTTGGTACCTGCGAACTACTTCAGAGACATTAACGACCTCCTGGGAGAGTGAGAAGCAGCCATTTTATGATCCCTCCAAACATTATATACAATAAACAATTAAATAAATATTTTTCATGCATCATTATTGATAATTAATTTTAAGCGGTCCATGCTTACAGAATTTTGGTGTAAACTGACACATTTAACTAAAGATGCATCACAGTCCTCCCTTTACCTCCTGGCCAATTGATATGGTCATTCAATTCCTTTCTCTACTTAAACCATATGAGATAGAAAACAACAACAACAACAATTATATAAGGCATACCAAGATCATGGGATACTGAATCATATAAACGGAAACCACAAGGGTATACAGCATCAATAAGTTAGTTTGCTTTATCGAAAATTAATCTATCTCAAGGAACTAAACGATTACATCCTTGGCAGACTTGTCTCCTCCCTTCAACAAGGTCTATACACAGTTCCTGCATTCTTGAGAGATGGGTTCTTTCTGAAACAACAGCAATAGTCGTAAACTTACACTAGGCAACAGGATTGTCACAGTGAATTTTGTTTGAAAGAACGCATACATGGATCGGGTGCACATTAGCCATTGCATGCAGACTTGTAGTGGTTGTCATCAATTGTCGAATAAATATGGCCAACATCAACATGGTAATCAATAGCATCCCTACAATACAAAGAAGCAAAGAATTAGGAGCAAATAGACAGTCATTGGACGGCCAGTCTGCAAACAAGCAGACAATAATACCATACACATGCCCAAACACAATTGAAACACATGCAAACACGCATGCTAGTACACACAGCACCCCCCCCTCCCGCCCCCGCCGCTGGACGGCCAACCTGCCAACAAGCAGACAATAACACCATACACATGCCCAGACAAAATTGAAACAAATGCAAACATGCATGCTAGCACGCACAGCACCGCCCTCCCCCCCCCACCCCCTCTCGCTGGATGGCTAGCCTGCCAACAAGCAGACAATAACACCATACATATGCCCAGACAAAATTGAAACACATGCAAACATGCATGCTAGTACGCACAGCACCGCCCTCCCCCCCCTCGCTGGACGGCCAGCCTGCCATCAAGCAAACAATAACACCATACACATGCCAAGACAAAATTGAAACAAATGCAAACATGCATGCTAGTACGCACAGCACCGCCCTCCTCCCCCCCTCCGGCTGGACGGCCAGCCTGCCAACAAGCAGACAATAACACCATATACATGCCCAGACAAAATTGAAACAAATACAAACATGCATGCTAGTACGCACAGCACCGCCCTCCCCCCCCCCCCCCGGCTGGACGGCCAGCCTGCCAACAAGCAGACAATAACACAATACACATGCCCAAACAAAATTGAAACACATGCAAACATGCATGCTAGTACGCACAGCACCCCCCCTCCCGAAAAAAAAAACAATAGAGAGAGAGAGAGAGAGGAAGAGACTTGATCTTTTCCATTGGTAAGCCCAGCCGTCGGGCAACTTCATCCACATGTAATCCATGTTCGCGAGCACTGCAAGAAGAATGATAAAAAGGTCAGGACTGCAAATAATGGTACAAACAAGCATTTCCTGAACAAAAAACCCCATACTGATATTTAATGCATTAGGCAGACATGCAATAAAGGGCGCATTAAGGGATGAGTATACCAATATAACACCACCATGATCCGATGAACTGCATGAAATGGCAATGGAAAAGCAAAAACAAACAAGAACAAGCACTGAGATCACCAAAATAGGATGTATCTACCCTATTCGAAAGCACTAAGTGAAGCAATATCACTATTTTTAAAAAGCATTTGAAGCAGATACACAGATGTAGGATGCAGAAAGAAGCTCACAAAAAATGTGGATTCCTGATGCAATTATAGAATGTGCTCTTTCTTCATTATCAAAGTTTGTATTCATTTTCCAGATACCAAGGTGAATAATAGTGTACAGGCACAGACAGGCAATAAGTAATCCTTACAAAAGTTGTTAAGCTTGTCCAGCATTAATCAGCAAGAAGGTCACAGATACCAGGTTGGAAGCATGTCATGGGGTGTCACATCAACCATCCTGCAGAATTTGATTGTTGGCAGGTTTCTTTGTATATGTTTTCCGGAAATAGGAGGACTAAATGATTACTCATTTGCTGGAACAGGAAGCGAAAATTGTTGTAGATAGGGATCCTATAAAACCTTCTTTCGAGAAATGGGCCAGACCCGGCCATTTCTCAAGAACATCAGCTAAGGGCCCTGATACTGCCACTGGGATCTGGAACTCATTGATTTTATTTTCTTTTAGGTGCTCATAAGCATATGAGAGCTTGTTCTTGGCTTTTTAAGTACTCGTAATTTAGTCCTCTATAATGAATTTTATAATTAACATAAGCACTAATTTTTCCCAGATAACTTACAGGTTTGCTGGTTCCTGGAAAACATCCAAGACCAATTTGTAGACATCCGTGTCAGATCCACTTGAGCTTGAACATGTTGAAAACTAGAAAACAAAAACAAGAGTACATAGTCAGTAAGAAAAATTCTTCCAACGTATGGCTCGCAGAGATGTGGGAACAAAGAAACAAAATTAGCCAAATTGGCTTACTTGTTTTGAGACAGGTGCCCGTGTAGGAGTTACTGTTCCTGAAAGTGGATTGGCCTGGGCTTGAGGAGGGACACTACCCAGTACCTTATCCATTCATTTAAAATCAAAAGATGGTGAGCAAGTAGACAACAGGCAGACATGTTAGGTATATCCAAGTTAGTAGTGTTCACATGCATGTACACATTGGTGAAAAGGCAAATATATTAATATTTCAAGGAAAGAATACCTTTGGTCTGGTGTTCTCCAAGTGAACATGAATGCACTCAATGAAGTGTAGTGTGATTTCATTGAAGTCAATCACCGGTCTGAAGATAAAAGGAGTGACAATAAGGTATCAGACTGTCAAAAAGAGTAGCAGTAAGGTGCTAAAATGTATTCACCAAAATGGACATGAGAGTTGCAGACATGATTGAACCCATAAAGAACATCATTGAAAGAAATTGTTCACACAAACTAGTAAAACATCATAAATATAACAATAATTCAATTCAGAAAATGAAAGATATAGACAATGACATCTTTAGTGGCCACTTCCTAGGACTGGCCCAGGCCCATAACAAGACTAATCTTGTAGCCCAACTCCTTGAATGCAGTTTTGCATTGGTACAATCAGTAAAACAGATTAAGATACATCTCTAAGTGTCTGACTCAGTAAAAGGATAAAAAGGAGATACAGGGACATGTAGGGTAACGAACATCATTTGTTAAGGTGTTTTCGTCTGCATGTTCCCCGTCCAAACTCCAAAATTAGATTAAGGATACAAAAGCACAACATTTAACTAAGTTATTTTATGGCCGACATCCTTATCATGTCTCTGACAACAACAAAAGCATTCTTTCAACATCACTGTGGTAGGTCAAACTAATTGCTAGAAAGGCTGGTTCTTTATTGATATCTAAAATTTTGAAATATATAAGTCAATAAGTACCTAAAAATACAACATGGATCCAGATAGCAATTCAAGATGGCTGAGTGTCCAGGTAACACAGCTTAAATTAATTCTAGCTTGGATCTAGCACATCTTCAAACCACATCAAAAGAATGCCAGAACCTATTTAGACATAAAAATTCAAGGTAAAACAAATTCCTCTTGGTAGTCGTGTTGGGGTTCTAAAGAAAACCATAACCCAAGAAGACCAAAATAAGTTATTTAAGTTTGGCTGATGGAGATCCAAGATAGTATAAGGGGGCACATCCAATAGACAGATATGCTGAAACAAAGAAAGCAGCATGCTTCCATTCAAATATCACAGCACTCTGATTCCAGTGATCAGAAGAAAATGGGAATTCATGTGAACCTGATGCAGGGCATCACTTGAAGGTCAACCTTTGAAAAACTCATTTGAAGTCAGAATATGAAACATTTTCTGAGTTGGTCTTAATAGAAAAGCCCCCATGGTTGAAACTTCTGCTGAAGACAGAGGATCATTGAAGCCTCTACAACTAAAAATTGCAAAAGATTCTCATGCAAAAGTCACCTTTTTAAAAGAGAGCAGCTACAGAACTTGATAATATAACAAATACTGGGCAAAATTTTCAATTACTACATATCCAAACTAACTTGATTTCCTAATAGGAAATCTCACATTGAAAAAAGGGATCTGTGCAAGAATCAATTATCAGAAGTTAAATCTCAAGGAACAAGGTTCTTCACTTCAATAAAATGGAGAGCCCTGGCACACAGGACTCCTTTTTTAAAGTAGAGAAGCAAGATAATAATTTATGGCGAAACCCGTTAAGGCTTGTTGGACTCAAGCAAGGAACAAAGCATTGTTAAAAGAGAGAAGGATTAATAAGGGGAACAAGCTGTCCCACCATCTGGAAAAACCAAATTGATGATCTTTTTTCCTAAAGAAGTCCTATTAAGGGTCTTACTCAGTACTGGAGAGGGAAATGTGAAGATGATGAGACTGAAAAATCTCAATCTCTCTCTCTCTCTCTCTCTCTCTCTCTCTCTCTCTCTCTCTCTCTCTCTCTCACCATACACACACAGACATACACATGGAGGATGGGGCACAGTGGGACGCCAGTCTATTCTTCATGATAAAAGGAGCCACCTGGTTCCTCTGAAGTAGCCATTTGACCTTTCTTGCAAAGGCATACAAAGACAATAGAGAGACACTTTCTTGAGCTGCTCGGTCATGGTTACATCAAATCAAGCTAGACTCTAGATTTCTATAAATCAGTTCAGAAATTATTGACTCAAAAACTTCCCAACAGGTGTCCCACTGTGCAGTCTAGCTTAGAACCATGACCCGTTGGGAAGCCCTACCCATTGGGAAGTTAGAAGCCCTACCTGAAATTGTTAGAAGTCCTACATTGTATCAGAGTTTAGAAGCCCTACATTGCATCAAAAACTTCCCAACGGGTGTCCCACTGTACACAAACATGGGAACACCTGAATTTTTAATTCTTTCTGATGCAATGTAGGGCTTCTAACAATTTCAGGTGTTCCCATGTTTGTGTAATTTTAATATTTTCTGATATCTTTGAGGTTTTTACAACTTTTGCATATTTTTCTGCATCTTTTAGAAAGTTTTACATTTTTTTCATTAATATTAGGTTTAAAATAGTTTCTGATATCTTTTTGCAAGTAGAATTTTCATAGTTTCTTGCACAGATGTGCCATATCAGCACAGAAATTGTTTCACAAGTCTTTGTGCGAAGCTGACAAGAATTTTTTTTGAAGAACTAGTTCTGTATCATTTCCCAAAGTACAACACTGAACAAAGAAACTGTTTCACAAGTCTTTGTGCGAAGCTGACACGAATTTTTTTGAAGAACTAGTTCTGTATCATTTCCCAAAGTACAACACTGAACAAAAAGCAATAAGAGATTTGCTTTATGCACCTCAATGCCAAACCCTTTTAACTCTTGATGCACTTGGATCAAATTAGCTTGTGTTCTGAAATTTAAAGAGGCCTAATTTTCATTAACTCCCTGGCATTCTAATTGAGGCCATTATTGTTAGCATAATCAGCTTCTCCTCTAACTCTCAAGCTACTGCAAGAAAATTTCTATCACAATTATCACAACATCACCCGAAAAACTTGAAATCCAACATTTTTTGTGCATCTCGGTCCATTTCCAGCAACAACAACCTCGCTTTCTCCAGCTGTTTCTGGCAACACATAGCTAATGTATTTTTCGCACCATCCTTAGTAGTCATAAGCTGGTTTGCAACTAGACCAACAAGTCACAATGATGGAATAAAGAAAAAATGAAGACGCACACAACATGCAAGATCAGATGATGGAGCAATGTAAATCCATGTCCGAAGAAGGAGATAAGGAAGAATGGCAAGACAACACTGACTGAAACAGTAGTAGGCATGCCTAATATGATGACAAAGGAAAATTATAGAAACGGAAAAAAAACTATAGTGGGCCAATGCATTTTAAATGACAAGCAAAACCAATCGGACAGATATGAAGGGTTCAGCAGAATTGACAGAATTCGGAATTACTCTGGAACATAGAGCCAAGGAGATGGAAACAGCAGGAAAAGGGTTAATGATGAGAAATTGAGTTGCTTAATGATGAGGAATTAAGGATGTAGTAAAAGTCTTTATTTGAAATATTTTGTAAATTTAGAATTTGAACTTGAATACTACTTGCTGCTTGCATTGTTTTTAATCATCTTTCATTTTTTTATTTGGTAGCCAATCATCTATCTAATTTCTTGAAATGATCAGTTAACTTGTTTTGCATCTCAGGTTTGCACTTAATGTTGTTGCAACAATCTGTGTGACATACTAGATTTCAAGTTAATTTTAAATGTCAAGAAATAATCACCAGTCAACATCATTTCATTATACAACAATATTGTTTGAAAGAGCAAAATATAATCTGGCATCTCTTCTATACTGAAAGACTTCAAAAATGTATAACATCACCTCTTCTCACCCTTTTAAATCATGTGCATTTAATGTACATATTGTCCAATTGTTGACACCTTGTTCCAGTTTACATTAATAGCTGAGCTTAATGCACACTTTTTGATCCAGGACTTGATCCCATATGAATACACATATATAGGCTCATATATGACCTCAAAAAATAATATGCATCTACATTAAATAAATATCAGTACTCTTATATGCTTTTCAAAAGTAAAAAAACATATGTGAAAAGGGTGTCATTCAAAAATCCAACACATCTAAAGTATATTCCGATATTAAAATTTAAAGAATACACTTATCTCCTCAAAGAATACACTTTTCACAAATCTTCCTTTAATTGGTGAAAATGTGCTAATTGCCTAGCTTCCGTTTGAATTTAAAATTTAAAATTCCATTCCAGCTGTTAGGCATATCAGCATATAAGCTTAAATCCATTCTCATTTCAGAAAAAAATAAGCTATATTAAAGTATTATGCGATCACTCAAGACCAAAAAAATACATGCATTCAAATAACATAGATTACTAAATTTACAAAAAAAAACACACCCTGCAGAGAGACATGCAATAAAGTCATTTTGAATTTTTATCAAGGATGGAAGTAAGCCATACCGGTGGAGAATTGTTCCATTCCATGCCAATACATGGCATGCTTGACAAGCACTAGCAAAATTTCAACCTATAGCAAATGATAATAGTGCTTCTTTCTTAAGCAACATCACAAATACTAGCACATAGCCAGTATCATGTCAGAACCACATCCTGGTAAGGGACTGACATGATAAATAGTGACATGCCATCCTGTGCCAACTGGCACTTAATCCAAGAATGTTACAGGTACCCATATAAGAGGGAAAAAACCAGAAAGGTAATAAATATTCAGGAGTTTTAAATTCTAAAAACATGCGACTAAGTTTATTGAAATAGTAAACATATTTAGGAGATACTATTTGAATTATAGAAGTAAATATTTCACTCTTTTATGCAAAGGATATTGGTCAAAATTGTTTACCAGGCAAGGAAGCCAACTTACAGCATAATCATGTTGACAAAAAATTCACTGAACAATCCTTGGGCCAATCAACACATTGTCACTCAACTCCCAGTTCAAGTATATCATAAAGGCAAGAAAAGGTTAAAAATATCAGAAATCTATGTACATCAGAAATGCATGAATAAAGGAAATGCAAAAAAGCCTAAAAATCTTGAATGCATAAACATATAAAAAGTATGAAATTTTATAGACTAGGTAGAAAAATGTCTTAAAGCCAACAAAAACTCAAAAGGCATTTTTAAAAAAAGAAAAAGAAAAACTAGAATGTACTGTAAGGGATTGGAATTCCCTAATAATTCATAAAAAAGTGAAAAGAAATCAAAATATCTGGAAATACATCGAAAAGCATGAAATTTCCTATATATTATTAAATGCCTAAAAATTATAAAAATCTAAAAAATTTACGCATGAAAATTCTTAAAAAGCCTAAAAGTTACGAAAACTCCAAAATGTAATAAACTATGTGAAAAATCCTTTAAAAACATAAACATAATGAAACAAATCCCATAATACCCAACTTGATCTGAATATGACATGTATGAAATATGCCCAATAACAACAAAACTATGCTTAGCTCTTTTAAATAATGAAATTCTTGATAAACCCTAAACATGCATATGCTTCTACCAATATGATTAAGGGTGGAAGGGGGAATAATTATCAATCATCAAATTTGCTGGAGATATATTGCTGATTCAAGCCAAATTTGTGCTTAAATGAGCTTAGAATAGCAAATCTAGTGCTTGGCCAACACGATTTTACAGTGGCATTTGTAGTTTAAGCTGTGCTCGAGTTATTTCTAGCAAAAGTGAGCTTCAATGCAAATTCCAAGGTTTTAATATTGTGGGTCAATCACAAGGCCACTTCTATATTGGCCATGCCTGCCCATTGCATCCATAACATCTTTTTAGATGGAGTAAGATGGGGAACTGAATTTTGTAATTTAGAAAACCTAGGCCACTTTTTCATTATAGAAAGATCTCGACTTTGATAAGGGACTAGGAATATAATTAGAGATAGTACAAGGTCTGCTATGCCGGAACCAGAGCCCAGACCGGTTATCCGATGGCATAGGTCGGTACGCCCCATACCGTTCGATGCCGGGCCTGTACCGAAATAGTAGAGGAGGCGGGGAAGAGGAAGAACGGAAGAGAGGAAAAGAGAGAGAGAAGGGGAAGAGAGGGAGAGAGAAAGGAGGGTGGCGGAAACCGGCAGAGACCTGAAACAGAGGTCCCGAAGGCGGAGCCCCTCCTTCGCCTCCTCCACGTGGGTCCCCGGCCACCACGCTCTTCCACCTCCCTCTCTCCTTCTTCCTCTCCCTCTCCCTCCCTCCCCCGCTCGCTCTTTCTTTTCCTCTCTTTCCTTCTTCTCCTCCTTCATCAACGGCTTTTCGTTTTAGTTATCGGAACCATCCCGGTTTGCTATCGGTACAGCTCGATACGCCCTAAACCGCCCGATTCAGAACGGTTTTGCTAACCATGATTGATACCATAATCAGCTCATGCGAAAATATGGAAGAAATTTTGGGTTCTATTAATGAAAGATGTAAGATCTTAAAAATGATGAGAGTCCAAGAAAATCCTGCAAGTCAATGACCCCTCTCTAGTGCTAATCCAGAGCTTTACTAAGAGGTTCCACTGTTCTTGATTCAAAAAGCAATTCCTCGAATATATCCTCTGAATGTATTAAGCTAAATTACACTTCGAGTCTATGATTCAACTTCAAGAGAAATAAATAATTGAAGATAGACATCATTTGTTTGTTATAGATGTTGCAGTGGCCCATTAAGTTACCCTATCATATGTTTGTGATTGGCATCAACTAGCTCTCCATGGTTTAAAAGTAGATGATGATGCTAAAATTAAGTCTACTATAATTATCATTTGGAAAAGAAAATTTAGGAAATCTGAATAATTAAATTTCCTTGCTCAGAACATCAAATTTGAGACTCTTATATCAAGATGCCATCAAAACAAAGTACATCCTCTAGAAATATGACTCGTTCACAAGAAAAAAGATATTCAAATCAATGGAAGAATCATCATATGACAATAGCATCAGCAGGATCAAGCCAAAGTGTGAAGAGAAGATTTCAAACTTAAATGTATGAAAGGTACCTGCGGCATGCCTAAGAAATATTGATGACAAGACTAAATCACAAATTTCAAAGAGCTCGCCATCAAGGTCTTTAAATCGTGAACTTTGAACCTTAAATAGAAGGTAAAGCTGTCAAGTGACACAAGCACAATGGAAGGAGCTACAAGTGGGATGCATATGTAAAATGGGGCAACACTAGCCAACAACCATTGTGAGATTGAGAAAGCTACCATAGAGTAGAGAGTTGCACAAAGAGGGCTTATGAAGTGGGACACTAAACAAGGCTATTGACTGGGCATGGGTCATAAAGGGGAAGAGGTTAGATGGTAATAAAGAGGGCAAAAGGGCAGACTATCGAGGAGGTATGGATTGAAGGCTGGTGGAGCACAGCAGCAGGGGTGACTGGAGTTGGGCAATGAAGGAACTAAGAAGCTAGGAGTCAAAATGTATGATATGTGTGAGCCAAGGGATTGAGAATTTGCAAGCGTTGATTGGAACATGATACTAAAAGAAGCCATACAGTTGATGAAAGGAAAACAGGGACTAACATTTCATATGCATAAAGGGAACAAGAAGGAGAAATACATTGGCTATTCTAATTTGGTGTGTGTATATATATATATATATCCACATTTTTAAAAATCTCATTCCTATCTAGATATACATCATTCTAGGCACATCAGTGATAGATCCAGCAGCTTCTGCATGAATAAGTAGGCCCTGAGCGACTGCATAGAAATTTTTAGTTGAACTGAATTACAATCTTAGAGAAGATTATGCTTCCGAAAGACACGAGGGGAAAATCCAACTCAACTAACGAGCCAATTTGTTAATACAGAACTTCATTACATCAGAACATTTCCTCAGAATTAAGATATACTATGAGAAATATTGTACTGCTCACCGAACAGAGAAGGCTACGACATGCTTTTTGCCTTGGAACCCTTTCAAGCTACCATTAATAGTGACATACATTCCATTCCTAACCATCAAAAAAGGGGATCAATTTAAGGAGAACCATAGCACATTGAAGTAGAGAAGTAAACAAACATCGGGAATTCATAACACTTACTGAACAAGAGCCATTTCATTTGTATCCGTAGTCTCATTCACCCTTAAAGACAGAATTGAATTGATGTAAGCAATTTAAAAAAAAAATCCCACTTGCTATAAAGGATGATAAAGAGGAAAATAATCTCACCATCTGTGGACCTCAATCCGACCCGTGCCATCATCTAGTGTGAAGGTGACATCAGTAACCTTCTCTACCTTATTCATCACGAGTCCCCGTAGCCTCACCTGCCACCGCCCAGAAAACATCAGCCACCCAAAAGAATTAGGGTTAGGGTTAGGGCTTCATTAAGAGATTGCGTAGAAAAGATCAATTACATTGGAGGCGTCGACCCCGTCAACGACGAAATTGGACTTGTCGTCGTTGGAGTGATAGGCTTCGCTGATCTGCTTCACGGTGAGCGGAAGAACACCCTGAGCGCCGCGACTCTGAAGGAATGAAACGGGGAGGTAACGGCGTGAGATCGGCAGAAGAAAGAGGGGGAAAGAGAGAGGATGAAACCAAAAAGATTGAATTTTTATGCGTCGGTGGACCTTGGAGAAGGTAGAATCGGGTGTTTGGGTGGCCTGCGAAGGCATGAAGCCGCCGCCGGAGAAGAGGGAGGCTCCGCCATCGAACTGGCTGCCGTACATCTCTTGCCGGTTCACTATGGGCGGATCGAAACCCTAGCCCTAATCCTAGAGATGGGGAGTGGAAAAAGAAAAGGCGGTGACGCGCGGGAAAATTAAGACGTGCGGGGGCCCTGGGGAGGGAAGCGGGGGTGCTCTCGCGCCAAATTTTAGCGGTTCGTCCTTCGACGCGATCTCATGTCCCTGGGGAAATCCGTGAAGTTGTTGTGATGCCTAGATTTTTCTTGAAAAATTTTTGAGGTTTTTCGCTTTGTTGAGAACTTGAGATTGACATGCGATGAGATTTGCCAGCCCACTTATGCGCGAACCTGGATAAGACATGGGCTCAAAAATTTCAAACAAATTTATATTAAATTACTAGGAGATTTGAATCCAATCAGAACTTGAATCTGGCTCAATCCTACCCAGCCTAGTCTTATTAATCCTAATCTGATAGATAAATCTTCTCCCGAAGTTACGGGACTATTTTGCCGAGTTCCTTAGAGAGAGTTGTCTCGCGCCCCTGGGTATTCTCTACCTACCCACCTGTGTAGATTTCGGAAGAAGGGAAAAGTCAAAGTTACTAGGACTCATTATGCAATCGGGGTCCACTTGGTCAATTTCTTGGTGGAAAGAGGTCTTATACATTTGTCAAGTGAAATGAGCTGATGCCCTGATCCCGGGAATAAGAGAACTTTCTCTTCCTTTTCTCTCAGTTTCCCCTAGTTCTCGGGCCATAATCCAAAGCCTTACTCATCCTCTTGTTCGATAATCCCTTGCCGGTTCTCTTCCTTCCCCACCTGCCTCAACTGCACGCGCTTGGCTCATCGCATCTCTCAACCGGGTGGAAAGCCTAGGAGCCGGGAATCAGACTGAATCCGAGACAAGAGATACATTGATGGCCTCGGATAGATTAGCTCGGATTGAGCTGTCCCTATCCCTATCAGTCGAGTGCTAATGCCCTCAGCCGGTACAGAGCCAACCCAACTCTTCAGACTAAAGAGTCGGGCGGAAAAAGGGGGAGAGCTCTCCGTTCCTGGTTCTCTTGTAGCTGGATTCTTTGGAACAACAAGAATCCTTAGAATGGGATTCCAACTCAGCACCTTTTGAGATTTTGAGAAGAGTTGCTCTTTTGAGAGCACAGTACGATGAAAGTTGTAAGCTGTGTTCGGGAGGGAGTTATTGTCTATCGTTGGCCTCTATGGTAGAATCAGTCGCTAAAACTCCTCTTTCAAAGGTTCCGTCAGAGCGGAAAGAGAGCTGCATTCCCAGACTCTCGAACTTAAGGTACTATTTTCAAACAAATAGGAATTCGGGGAAGGTATTTCGCTATATAAGACATCTTACCACATCGATAACTGGTTGGCCTTTCAACTAGTTACTAATTACACGGTAGAGTGAACTACCAGCTCTCAAGCTCAAGCACGAAAGCACTCTCACTATGATTCCCAAGATCGAGACCTTGGAAGTCTCACTCATCATATCCGGTCCATAAATGGACCTGTCACCTGGGATTGGACGTCACCCCCCTTCGGCCTGTGGCCTCGTCCCCCTCGGGGGGATATCCAGTCCATAAATGGACCTCGTGGTAGCGGTTCTACCTAGAACTGCTGGGAAGTGCTTTCTTCGCGGGTGCGTGGGAAAGCACTTCATTCTTCAATTCATTCCCCCCTTTTGAGGGGGGGGTAACTCTGGATTCCCACTCTGACATATGTTGAATTAGAGATCTTTTACCAACAACAAACCAAGCGAAGCAGATTACCGTCCTCCAACTAAAGCTTCAAGATCGGGCAGCTCTCACTTGAAGCTTATGGGATGGACCCACGCTTTTTCATGGGTTAGGGAAAGCTCTCTCGTGAGCAAAAGAGAGTGTCTTGTTGACCCACGAAAATGGGTCTGTCCTACTTTTACCGTCGATGGGGTTACCACTATTTCTGGTCCAAAGCAAGGATTTTCGCATCTTTGTACAGGAAAGGTCAGGTCAAGAAGAGCAGCAAGAGCAAAGGCCGATGATAATGCGAGGATTGGTCGATCTTCCCCAGTTTTTTTGGGGGGCCAGGTCCAGCCCGAAGCTCTTTCTACCTACATTCATTAAACCGAGCGAGGGAGTACTTCCTGAAAGTCAAGGAGTTTAGACCTAATAAGACTATCCAGAGCAAGAGAACACTAGCCGAAAGCAAGAGCCCCGATAGAAGACTAGCTGGCACCGAGAGCACTGACCGAATAGATCGCAAACACGGCCTGGAACCATAATGAATAACTTCTTCTCTTAAAATACTTGATATTCTTCTGGACTTGAGCAACTCTTTCAGTGAGTTTTCGCTCTTTCTCTTCCCTCTTTCACGACACTAATCAATCCTACTGTGAATGTGGTTCAGCTTTTAGGATTGATCTCTCCTCTCTCGGATCAAGATTTGGGTTTCATAATGCTCATCCATGTTCCACATGGCCAAGGAAGCATCGTTTTTTAATCTAATGAAACCCGGAAGAGATTCTTTCTCGAGGAATGGAGGGCACTACAAGACAGATAGACTCTTTTTCAAATCGCCCCGTAGTGTTGAAAGGTTCTCGAGATTATAAATCTTTCCATTTTCTTTTTCCATTAGAAAGAGCTTGTACATGTTCGGCAGTACCACCTAGCGAGTAAAGCATGCAAGTTGAGCGCAGTTGGTGTATTGGGAATCGTACTTTCTTTCAGCCTTTATACGCTTCTTTGAGTGTTTATACGCGTCAGCATATCAATTTGATAAAGGGCGTGAGCACTCCACTCAAGTATGTTGAAGTGGGATATCGCAAATCGAGGTAGATCCAGGTCCAGATTCAGTCGTTAATCCAGCTGACCAAGTCAAAGCTTCAGCAGTGGCTTTTGTCTATTCCAAATAAATAAATAAAATTATATTATACCGTTAAATTATATAAAAGTGGCTTAATTTCAATATTTTGATTCCAGAAAAACCTTAATTAGATCGTTCAATTAAAGGTTCAAAAATTTGCATAATAGCTCTTACTAGAGTTGTTTTTTACAAAAAAGAAAAACTTAAAGCATGATAAGACTTCTATATAAAAAGAGATTCTGGCACTGGTGGATTTGAGAACAAAAATCTAATCTTGTAATCTTGTAAGAAATAAAGATTTAAAAACTTTTAGAGGGTGCTGGGAAACTTCACGGAGGATGGACATGTCAAAGAAGAAGCAAATATCACGGGAGAAGTGAAGAGAGTTGTCACAAGGGTCATGAGGCCTTATCTCTACCGGGATGAGAAAAAGCACCTCTTCCTTTTCCTAGCCAACTTTCCCGGATCTTCTAAACATTCCCTTAAAAAAGATATCTTAAAATGTTTAAACTCCAAAAACTTCAAAAAGAAAGATCGAGAAATAATTCTAAAATCAACATATTAAAAAGAAATATAGATTACAATTAAAATTAAATTTATAGTTAAATCATCTCAGATCTAAAATTCTTAAGAGCCACCTTCATGGGCACTTGCATTTTAACTTGTTTCATACAAAATGTCTATATGTTTCATACATATTACTAGTACTTTTGAATTATGGCATTGTGTAAGTGCCACTCCTCTGTTACTTCTAAAAAAAATTGACGATATCTCATCTTTTCCACTACTTCTAAGTCTTATATGTAAAGGAGAAAAAAAAAAAAAAAAGGACCGGTATAGCTCTTTTTTTTTTTCTTCCTTTAGACCAACAGCCGGCAAGCTAGGATTTAGTCTAAAACTTCAGTGGGTTCTTAGAAGATGCAGATTGAGCGGCCCTACAAATCTAATTCCCATAGGAATATCCAAATAAACCTTAGATTGGAAGAACTGCCCCAACCTTTTCATGTATCCTCATTCAACTCAGCTTAATATCATTAACTTGGCTCAACCCACCACAGACTTGATATGTGGTTGCATGGGCTTAGGTTGAGCAGATATCGACATTAAGCTGGTTGAGTTTGTGCTAAGCTTGATACTTAACAGAGGTTGGGTTTGGTTAGGCTTGGCCATCAACTTGACACAGCCCACTTAAGTAGTTCTCCTTGTTGGCAGCACCCAAGTGGCAACCTCATATGTCATTTGGCTCTTTTGCACTATGCCCTCTTTCAACAATAAGAATGTACATGACCAGGTTTGTGCCAAGGAGATTACAGTTTTGATTGGGTTTGTTCCGATTTTCCATCACAAAAATATGTAAACAATTGGCCCATTTGTCGAGCAATCACAAAAATATGTAAACAATTGGGCCATTTGTCGAGCAATGTAAAATGTTGTTTTTACAGATTAACCAAACTTGAAAACCAGCTTGAGATTCAATTTACAAGCAGAGTGGTCATTAGTATGGGAAAAGCTAGGGGACCCTCCACCCAGGTTCTAAATAATCCTTTTCTTACCTTATTATATCTGATGTGGCCTAAAATCAACCTGCCTATCATGGGTTGACATGTGGCCTGTGAGAAGACTAATTTCAAACATATTGGAATTTTGGACAGATTAAGAGGAACAATTAGAGCTCTGCAATTATGAGGATTTAGACAAGAAAGTGAGGTTATGGCTCGCCCCCTGATTTCAACCTCCAATCGTAATGGACCCATGCCTCCTCTATATAAACAATGCCAAAGGACCCTAGGTTTACCATCCAGCCAACCTCAACCAATATCAGCTCTCAAGCTGATCTTACATAACCACAACCTTGATGAGTTGATCTTCCATAGGTGGACAAACTGACCTTCCATAGGTAAACAAGCTAACCTCCTGTAGGTAGATAAGCTGACCTTCCGTAGGGCGACAAACTGACCTTCTACGCATACTCAAACTCTAAAGAATTCCGTCTTAGTGGGACAACGACTCTTTCTCTGCAAAAGAAGGTTTAGGGAACCAAGTATGCATATCAGGATATTCTACCCATAATTCTAAGAGGAATAATGCTTACAAGTGAAGATGACCAAATAGCGTTACAGTTTTCAGAGTCATGCATAATCTCGCCTGTTATAGCATGCAAGATCTTGGATATCACAGCTGCTACATATTATGGTAATATTGAACAGTATAAAGCGAGGCTTGTGGCTAAAGGTTAAACTCAAGCTAAAGGCCTAAATTACTATGAAACATTCGCTTTTGTTGCCAAATTGGTCATGGTTCATTGTCTTATTATCATCACAACTACCAATAATGTCAATAATGTCCTATAAGAAGTCTCTCATTCCCCATAATTTATACTTCAGTTTTCTTTTCCACTCCAAATATTTTCTATCTAACTTAAGCATCAAAGGGCCCAGCCATAGCCAATCCAGCAAGTCCTTTAGCTCACTGTTATTTTGCAGATCGATAAAGATGCTCCACATCAGTATTCTAAAGATTGGCAGTGATGGATTGGCACCATTTGTGCGAAAGCGTTGAAAAAGTCATACCATCTAAGAGAAGGAATCACTCTGACATGTCTCCCATCAGATCCCACTAAGCGGGCCAACGTTGCCGCCCTACGGAGTTTGGGTTCTAGGAGAACCGTCTTCTACAGCCATCAACCAAAGTGGCAACATAACTGTTAAAAGACAAAACTTTCGTTAGGCCAACTTTGCCACCCGAGGGTATGGGGATCAAGGAGACCTATCTCCTACAACCATCAACCAAAGTGGTAGCACGGCTATCCAAGGTTGAAAACTATGGTTGGGCCAACTTTACCATCCTCAGTGGTTTGGGGTCTGATGAAATTCGTCTCCCATAGCCATCAACCATAGTGACACTTTAGTTGGGCCAATTTTGTTGCCCTTAGGGTTTGGGATACCATAGCCATTAACCATAGAGGCAGCCTAACTATGCTGAGAGCGGGGGATAAAGGTCCAAGCGGACCACAAATTCTTCAAAACTTTCGAGGCCTACTCCTAAAAGAACCTCAGCCACACTGAGGCAACCTCAAACACAAGCATCACAAAAGAAATAAGGTACAAGCAACAACAAACATATTTTTGTTAACATTTAAAATGTTTGGTTACAAAATAGGTCAATTGAGCAATATAACTACTTCCTTCATCCACGCCAAAAAAAAGGCTCAAACTCAGAAGTGGGGACATATGATGTGGCCTAAATCAACCTACCTATCATGGGTTGACACATGGCATATAGGAAGACCAATTTCAAACATATGTTCATAGCAGATTAAGAGGAATGGTTACAACTTCACAATTAAGGGGATCTTGATAAGGAAAGATGGTTATGACTTGCTCCCTGATTTCGACCTCCAATTATAATGGAATCATACCTCCTCCTCTATATAAATAGTTCTAGGGGACCCTCAGTCGGGCAGCAAACCTCAAGCTATAATAGCTCTCAAGCTAATCTTAGATGACCATAATCTTGATGAGTTGACCTATCGCAGGCCAACAAGCTAACCTCTTGTAAATTGATGAGTTAAGCTCTCACAAGTGAATGAGCTGACCTCCCGTAGGATGAGCTGACCTTTCGCAAATCTATGAGCTGAACTCTTATAGATCGATAAGCTAGGCTCGCATAGGTCAATGAGCTAACCTTCCGCAGGTGGATAAGCTAAACTCCCGTAGGTGGACGAATTGACCTCTCACAGGTGGACAAGCTGACCTCTCACAGGCAGACAAGCCAACCTCCCACAGGTCGAAGAGGTAGTCTTCTACCCAAACCAACCCCATCTTAGTGGACAACGACTCCTCTATAAAAGAAGGTCTAGGACATCAATAATGCAAATCAAGTTATTCTACCACATACTATCTTCTCCCACACCCTTATTAAAGACAACCAGAAGTCACTCATTCCCTCACTACTGTTAATTTTCTTCTCTTTTCCACCCCACATATTTTCTCTTTGACTTAAGCATCAGAGGGCCCAACTGGAGCCAATCTGGCAAGTCCTTTAATCCATTGTTGTCCTTGTAGATCAATGGAGGTGCTCCATGTCAGCAATCTGGTGATAGACAGTAAAATTATCTATTATATATCCCCCCTCTCACTTTATCCATGCCCTCCCACCCCACCACAAAAAAAAAACTGTCTTGCTATTTTGTGCCCTCACAATATCTCGCAACCCGTCAAACACTCTTTAGACACCCAAACTAGTAGGTCATACTTAATCTAAAAGACTCATATATGCTACATAGTATTTCATTAGTAGACTTTAATAGGTTCAGATAAATTACAAAAAAGAATCATGAAATTTGCTTCTCTATAAATCTAACTACTTTATAAAATTGATTCTAATATTAGTCCATGTACATATGAAAATGCAATTCCTACCTACAAGGAATATCACTAAAACTGGAGAAGGAAGATGAGAAGAAGAAAGGCTCTCCTCCATTGAGACCCAAATTTGGGTCCTTCAATGCACTACAAGAAATGATAGCATTCTCTATGGTAAAAAAAGCAAGAAAATGTTGAAAAAAAAAGTGTGGTCCATTATTATCCCCCATATTTCTTTTAAAAAAAGCAGGACATATGTCGGCCAATGTGATATTAGAGATTATATCCTTATTTCTTCCCCACATATATGAAATGCAAGGATTTAGTACCAAAAAATTTATTTTATGTACCACATATAAATTAACTAAGAACCACCCCATAACTATCACAACAGCATACTAGATTAAATTAAGGCCTATTTTAGTTATTAAAAGGTTATCCTCATTGTGAAATATGTTGTGATATTGCATATTTGAATATTTTTCTTTTCATTAAGATTCAATCTTTTTCCCTTTGATAAGAAACAAAAAATGAATAACTTTACATCACTCTTGTGATATTTTCTAAATAACTTTGTTAAAGTATTTAAAAATATCAATAATTTCAACATACTTATATATTTGTATATAATTTTTTCTTACAAGCTCCTTAAAATATGGATATTTTTTTTTTGTGCTGCAAGTAAAGAGTAAAAGTCGTATTATGTACAAAATTTAATACTTTTATATTATATATTGTTTAAACAATTTATAATTTTTAATACATTTTAATATAAAATCTAGTCAAATAAATGATTGAGATCCTTAGCCAAATCAAAATCGTGCATCCCTATTTGAGATCAAATTGAACCCAATACTAAAATATACTCTTAGTTAACATTTTTAATTTTTGTTAGCTAATCATATCTTCAAAGATTATTTTTCACTTAGCGATAAGAAAAATAAAGATGGCCTACAAATTGATACATGGAAATTAATCATAAATATAGGAAAAAATATTATTTTTTTGTATTTTTAAAATTTTGCTAATAATATTGTGGATTCTATGATAAAAACAAGCTACAAACTAATGCCCAAAAATTTATCATAAATATGGTGTAAAATGTTATTTCACGGTATTTTTTTAAAAATTCCACTAAACTAATGTCACAGATTCTATGATAAAAACAAGTTACAAACTAATAAACAGTAATTTATTCTAAATGCAGGCAAAGTATCATTTATAACTAAAATAATATCATGCATCCTGTAATTTCTTGTAGTGTTGGAATGATGAGGGTTGTTAAGTGCACATCTGTGCACATTTTTAGCACTCTTTTGTACCTAATTTTCTGTAAATTCTCCTACATATAACTCTTAAAAAGATATATTTCTTTATTTTAGTTCCTTGTTGTAATTGGAGGTCCTTCCGGGCCAAACCTATCTAAAACCTGGGTCACTCCCTATCTTTCCACTGCATCATCACGATTCATCCCTATTGTTATGGACAGAAGTTCATCTCAACCAATTGCGATCAGGCACATTTCAGCCATGGATCCCTTCTCTTTGCACCACTCTCACTTCATCACAAAAGAGAAGATCCTTTTAGTATCCAATCTCATGAATAATGGCTGAAGTTGCATGGACGACTTGAAATAAACCTAGAAGAAAATGCTCAAGAATCCTTTATCAATAAATTGAGAAGAACCTAAGAGATTTGGTGTCAGACATGCATGGAGGCAAAATATTTCTACATACTAGATTAAGATAGTGGAGAAGTTAAAGAAAATAAGATTGTTAAAAGTCACAAGAATAAATGACAAGGGATGATCGACCAATTAATTGACAAGAAAAGATACAACTAATGTTATTATTTTCTGAGGGTGCGCTTGGCTACGTAAAAAGCACAAGAGGTTCTGCATGTCTTGGATTTCAAAGAAAATTATGAAGCACCATAATGACATCCATCGTATCAAAATTGTTATTTTTAGAAGTCACCACAAAAACTCTAAACTATAAAAATAAAAAGTAGGGGTGATAAGAGATGAGAGTACAGAGTAATTTACAGATCAAATCTAAAATTGTTCAAGTGACAATAGAAATGATAACCCAATCAAATTGTTTTCATGTTCATTTCGCCTATTCCCAACAGCTATGAAACTAATTCTTAATAATGACATTTATCCCTATTCATGGCTGAAAACACTATTCATATGAACAGTATTTGAGATGAACTGTACATATGAATAGTGTTACGTAAAAAAACTGTTCATATGAACAGTGTTATGGAAATTTTTTTTGATGTTCACTATTCTTCTTCCTCCCAGCAACTTCTTTCGCCCGTTCCAGCCGCGTCCGAGCTTCCCCGATCCTGCGTTTGAGTATCCCGCAGCATCCCGTGATTCACATCCGCGTCTCTCATCCCGTGGGATCATGCAGGATCCCAGCCATCTTCTTCAGCCTTCCATTCCAGCGTCCAAGCTCCATTCTGAATCAGCCTCTCAGCATCCCGTGGCCAAAGAAGGAAGTCCATGTTCCCAACTCTCTTACGGATTCGAGATCCCCAGCATCCAGCCTTCCGTTCTAGCCTCCTGCGTCCATCCGCCTCTTCCGTGATGCAGCAATGCACGAGCCTCCGCTTTCCCAGCCTTCCACGAAGCACCATGTCTCTTCTGCAATCAAATCTTCCTGCATCACGCGCCCGTCCGAGTCCCAGCAATCCAGCCGCTCGCATGCGTCCGTCTCCTCCAGCGATCTCGCGTGCAACAGCTCCCCATCCTGCCATTTCAGCCATCTGGATTCACATCAAACCTTCCGTGATCTGCCCTCCTGCATCATGCCAAAGATCACGCGTCCGAGTCGGGATGTGTATTCAGCCCATCTCCCGTCCGCATTCATCTTCCCCGGATCACGCATCTGTTACCCCTCCAGTAGGGGAT
This sequence comes from Phoenix dactylifera, assembly GCF_009389715.1. Lineage (NCBI taxonomy): Eukaryota > Viridiplantae > Streptophyta > Magnoliopsida > Arecales > Arecaceae > Phoenix > Phoenix dactylifera. Next base: position 324,742 of record NW_024067824.1, on the reverse strand, counting down.
TCGTCACTGTCCATCAGGGGGTGGGCAACCTATTTATGGAGGAGGAGGAGGTTCTTGGTGAGGGAGTGGCCATCGGCTGAAAGGAGGAGAAGAAAAACCAAGAACAAGGGATGCTCTGTTCTTGGAAAGAAGGAAAAAAAAATTGTTCACCGGGTTACTTGTTCCTTTTATTTCATTTTTTTATTTTATTTTCTTGTAATCAATTTTCTTTTTATGAAATCCATCAATTTTCTTTTATGAAAAAAATTGTCCACCAGGTTACTTGTTCCTTTTATTTCATTTTTTATTTTATTTTCTTGTAATTAATTTTTTTTTATGAAATCCATCAATTTTCTTTTATGCAATCCGTGTTCCAGGTTCAGTTTAATTTTTGCTTTATATACAATCTATTAATTTTCTTTTATGCAATCCGTGCTCTAGGTTTAGTTTAATCTCTGCAGTTTATTTTATGGGTTCTGAAATTCTTAGTTTTAAGATAACTCTGAAATTTTTCTTTACTGTTCGATTTGCGGTTTTCATTTATATTTTGTCTTCAGAAATCGACCCCTACTCTGCATCAGATTTCAATTGCAAAATTTTCTTTCTTCCCTTTGTTTATTTTTGAATAGAATACTGGCTCTGATTGGTTAGATTTTAATCGAATATGCTCAAAAAATTCTGTCTTTGTTTTTAAAAGAAAAAAAATATATTGCCATGAATCTTAATGGACTTTCTATTTTTTATTTGTGTGCTCCAATCGCCACCCTATAAATCGACCTTCTACAACCACTATTCATTGAATAGAGGATGGTAAGAGTAATAAAAAAAATATATTTGTTTGTTGGTTATTATTTTGACAACGACATCCTTTTTAAGTCATCCTCAGGACTACAACAAAAAAGCCGACAACAAGGGTAGCTGGACAAAAATGGTAACAAAAGAGCTTAGACTTTTTCTTGCAAGATGAAAATTAGTAGTGAAAAATATATCCATATTATATTATTAAATAGCAGTTATATAGCATTTTAAATATTATCTATCAAATTTTGTGATCAGAATACTCAATTTCTCTCTTCACAAATACCTACAAAAATATGTATAAGAAGTAATATGCATAAGCAAGTGTAATTTTGTTTATTCTTAGGGATTTGCCTCCCATCAACATGTTTTCTTAGATATTCTAAACTAGATGGACTCTATTTAAGAATTCTTTATCCAATCTCTATCCATGCCTCCAGCAAACACTTTTAAGATTTTTTAGAAAATAAACAAAATATCAATATGGTTTCTCCAATCTACATGTTTTATCTCTCTTAGCCTTCAATCCCTTATACTCTTTTTTATTAGTGTTTTTTTTCTTAAAGCTCGCTTGTATGTATCTAAGGTCGTTTTTGAGGATGTGTGGTTTTGTTTGTTTTTTTTTCAAGGAGAGATGGAAGTGGTTTTCCATATTGTTCCCATTTCATAAGTCTTTCCCATGAAACATGGGTTATTTATGATATCATCTTTTTTTTTTTCCAAAAGACCTTCAGCATTAAAGAAGCATTAAAGACATTAAAGACTAATTTTATTAAGGCATAATAGGAATTATACATAACTGTATGTATCTAATTGTTAATGGTCAACAAAGGGGGCATATCGCAGGTGGGCTTCTCGAGATGTGGTAGGTTTAATTTATTGTATATCTACCAAGATGAATGAGCTTGGTAGGTGGACTACTTTAATTAGAAGGGGAAGAGAGGAGATAGAAGAGGGCAAGAGAGTAGAAGAGGAAATAGGAAATAGGAGAAGGAAGGGAGGTTGAAAGGAAGGGACGTGGATAAAAAAATGTTGAGAATATATGGGCTCATATATCTCTAATTAGTAGAATACTTTCCTTGCAATACACATGATCTGAAAAGAGAGAGAGAGAGAGAGAGAGAGAGAGAGAGAGAGAGAGAGTTGTAAGAGAGTGGTGCAAACTAAATTGCACCAAAAAGTAGAAGAGGCAATTGCTAATGATCAATGTGAAGCAAGATTTGAAGCACATCCATGAAAGCCTTTATGAGAAGGAATCAATAAGAACAGGCTTACAGCTACTAGAGAGCATATAACATCAAGATGCTTCGTATTAAAATAAACTAGGGCTGAAATCGGATCGGATACTAGCATATCCATATCTATATTTATTTTGTTTGAGGAATATGGATACGGATACAAATGTTACTCGGATGCAAAAATTTATATCCATATTTGTTTTAAATAGATACAGATATAAATCGAATAATTAAACTTTATGACCACGGAATCAATGATATTACTGAAAAAATTATAAATCAAGTTAATAGCATGTTAATATGGTCCTTTACTTTTTTTAAAAATTCATAAGTGCCATATATAATTAAATAAGATTACAAACGAAATCAAATATTTGGATATGGATCGGATAGTTGTTTATTCATATCTATATCTATTTTTTTCTTATGGATATGGATATGGATACATATATTAGTCGAATACTCAAATTTCTATCCATATTCGGATATATTCGAATACGAAAATAGATCCAGACAAATATTATCTGATCTACTTTCACTCCTAAAATAAATGAACAAAAGACATCCCACTATCAGACTCATCCCACGGTGATGTCACCCTAATATGAGTACGAGTTAGTATTATCTTCGACCTGAATTAGGACTAAGTCAATCCAATAGTGAGTCGTCCACTATCAGAAGGTAGCGCGTCCAAGCTAATTTGTAAATAGAGGGAACTGATGGCATGCTTATTCTCATTAGAAAAACATGAAAGATAACCTTTTCACTGCCAAAATGAAATTTGCTTCTAGAAGCCCTTAAGGGAAGATCATCTTAGTTTAACTATATTAAGACTTTTTGTTGTGTTTTATTTGATTTCAAAATTTTCCATAAGTTTTCTTTAATATAAGGGCTCTAGATTTTATATTACTTTTTGTTGACCTAAAAGGTTTGATTTTGATGTTACAAAATATTTGAGTAAAAAGTTTACTAATTACTTGCTTCGAGTGTATTAGAATGCTCACAGAAAGCTTAGAAGATATCAATCCATAACTCTCAATATGGAAGAATAAAACTCAAATTTATAAAGATCTACACAAGAGGAGTCGACCCAGAAATACTACAAGACGACCTCGGAACATCCGTAGGCAAAAATAGAAGACTCCAACTTTGGGCAGTTTTAAGAGTCGACCCTAGAAAAAACACAAGTTGACCCTAGCACACTAACAAAGACTAGCATGCTTTTACGAGTCAACCCCTGGATCACACAAGTCGCCCCCAGAAAGTCTCAGACGAAAGACAGAGAGATATGAAAATCAGCAAGTTAGCAAGTCAACCTATGAAGATTACGAGCCGACTCCTGTTGAATACAAGTCGACTCCATAAGCTAAAAGTCGACCCCATAATGGCCACAGACAAAAGACAAAACGCAGTCAAAATCAACATGTTAGCGATTTAGCCCATAAAGATCACGAGCCGACTTCTATTGAATAAGAGTCAACCCTAGAAGATAAGAGTCGTTCTCAGAATGGCCATAGACAAAAGACAGAAAGCAGTCAAAGTCGGCATGTTAGCAAGTCGACTCATGAAGTCACGAGCCGACTCCTACTAAACAAGAGTCAATTCTAGAAGCTAACGAGTCAATCCTAGAATGGCCAAATAAATAAGACAAAAAGTAGCCAAAAGAAGTATGTTAGCAAGTCGACTCTAACGGATCACGAGTCGACTACCAGTCAGGGACGAGTTAACCCTAGAGAATATAAGAGTCGACCCCACAATGACCACAAATGAGAGACAGAGTGCAGTAAAACTAAGAGTTATCTCGAGTCGACCTCTGAACATCACGAGTCAACTCTTGAAGAAGTCGAGTTAATCCGTCTGCACCTGACAATAGTAACGGCTAGTCTTTCTGTAAATTAGAACGGTTGTTTTTGTTCACAACGGTTCTGTCAGCCTATCTAACAACTAAAAACGTCTTCCAACTATTTTTTGAAGATACAAATGCATGGAAACACCTAAAGAAGATAAGAAGAACAATAACAAGAAGCACAAAAAGAGAACAAAAAAAGAAAGAAATATTCGAATGCATTCAATCTGAGCTTAAAGATCACATCTTCTATTGTAAAAAAATTGGTGAAGAGTATACAAGTTCATTCAAGGCCAACCAACTACTTCCAAGAGCTCCATCAATTCCTTGTCTACTTTTTTTTGTGATTTCTCTTAATTCTTATATGGTACAAGGCTATTCAAGAACTTGTGATGCAAAGTCAGGGTTTGAGAGAGGATACTACTGAGAATCCAAGAGTCTTCTACCGAGGTCCTCTGAATTCTAATTTCGAGTTATTTTCTAGATATTCTTTTCATAAATTTTTGCTTTTGGTTTGTCTTAACTTTTTTTTTTTTTTTTGCTAAGATGGGCGGATCATACTTGACGAGTACGAATGCACCCAATAAAATCAAAAAACAAAATACCTCGACAATTCTAGTTAAAAATTCAACTCTAGTTTGTGCTTTGCAATATGCTACTTCGATCTCATGTGGCTCAAGTATTCCCATAGGACTTTAGAAGCTATTATGTACAATTCCTGCTTGGCATAGAATTGATAAAGAAAAGAAACTTAAAAAAAAAAGAAGGATGTAACTTGCAGACAATGGAAAAATACCTTCATGAATGCAAACTTTTGAGTCTAAGTTATATATTGAAATTAATTTTCGTTATTACACAAACTAATAGATGTTTGATATCAACGTCACATGAATAAGATTTCTAATCTTGTCTCATATACCATTTCTTTTCTCATTTCTCACTTCTATGGAGCACCAACCTTTTCTAGAACACCTTGGTTTCTGAATCATTTGATCATAGTGTTTCTCGATCATTTTATATCCTTTTATTTTATTATTATGGATGAATCCTATTATATATGTATATATCCTCATTATTGTAATTATTTTTATTTGAATGATGATTGTTGCTATGATGAAAAGTATGATTATGATGATAATTATTACTATGATGGTTTTTCAAAGAAAAATATAGAAGAAACATAAAACTGTTTGAAGGGATCTCTCTTGTTGAGAAACGTGACAGTTGTTTGATTTCAATCACGCGAAGATAAGGTTCTAGTGAGAGTGGAAAGGCTAGGATCTTTTGATAATAGGTTTGAATTTGAAGCCATGGTTGAGTTTTGAAGGTTAATGAATTGGAAGAAGGGAAAGCTGAGAAAACTATGATCTAGCTCTCAAATCTGGAAGCGTTTGAAGTGATCTCTCTGGCTTGTCAAGAGGAGTGGGATAGCTTACCAAACAACTAAAATATTTGGGAGTCATACCAGCAAATAACTTCGGACTGAATCCAATCCTTACAAGGATTTACGGTATTAGGGATATTTAGAGAATGGCTACCCTCCACTGCGGAGCCCATTTCCTATGGGTTCTTTTTATCAAAAAAAAAAGAGAAAGACTTTACAACTGCACAATATATTAATATTTCCATAAAGCTTAACTTAATAAAAATAATTAAAAGGTTACAACAAATTTGAACATAAAGGGTGAGTCTTAGAGCAACAATAAGATTGCTTTATTAATTGTGACTTAGAGGTCACGAGTACAAAACACAAATAGTTTTCCTGCATGCGAGAAAAAAGCTTCTTAAATTTAGCTCTTTATAGACCCTGCAATTGTCGGAGCCTCGTGGCTATTATTTCTTTTTAATAAATTTTATTGTAAACATCTCAAAGATTTTATGTAGGATCACCCCAAAGACTTTTAAGGAACCAAGTTGTGTATTAAGGGGGAGGTGCCCAACAAATCAATGAATCATGAGGATCACAGGGGAGAAAGGCAAAACCAACCCATGCATGAATTTCTTGATGCTTTACAACAATAGTTTTCTAGTGTTGTAGTTCATCTCTTAGATCAGATGACAATTATTAAGTCCTTGGTACCGACGCCTCTCCCATAGATCATGACACACTCGGTATCGATCAATCCAAATTGTGCACCACGATGAAACATATTCCTGCTATTATTGTTTAAGTTGCAACCAAAGAAGATCATCTCTTGACCAAGTGTAGGTACCTTTTGGGGGGAGCTAGTAGATGTGGCCATGGCCCGTTCCTCGTTCCATTGAACAATGCACTCTTATTGATTTCAATTGAACAGTGTGATTTGCTTGTTTGTAGTGTCCACCTAAGTCCCCTTGATCCTACTCTTTTGAGAAACCTAAGGAATAATGTATTGGCCTTGAGTTAAGCTGAACCCTTGCAAGTCCCTCAATCGAAACTGAAGGGGAGGTAGTGTTCTTTGGCAATTCTCTCACCTCATCATGACCTTGCCCCGCTGTCTGGCACAAGTTTATCTATCTTTTTGCACCAAAAGATGCATCAAACCCTAATTTATGTTTGTCTGGCTAAAAAACAACATTTTGTGATTAACTAGTCATGCACATTGCCCACCCGTTCGATCACTAAGCAGCTTTTGCTCTTTCTCAAGCAGAAAGGGTGCAATAATGGAATCCAATCCGTTGTTGCTTTCTGCTTAATGATGGACACAACCTTAAATTACATGCACATTGAGCTTTCTCTTTGAAAAAAAAAAATTACATGTAAAGCTACTCTCTGAAAGAAATGATGAATAAAAGAATAAATAAATGGAAAGAAACAAATGATTAGGTGGTCCATGGTACTACTTGGAGAGATCATTCTGGAGGCACGATCACCCACAAGAAATGAGCTTTTTTCCCCTGTGTGAGAGGGAAGAGAGAGATTCATGAACAAAGCTCTCAATCCCTCTAGAGAATAAATTTTATGATGCATGTTTATCTTAGAATGGTTCTCATGTAAAAAGAAATCAATTTAAGCAATTAGCCGTGCTAGTTTCATTCCAGCCGATGCAATTTAGAAGTGACAGCAAATGTTAGCGTTGATGACAATATTACTGATGTTTCTACCTAGCGTCGGCATGTATATATCGGCATTGCTCCTTTTTTCTGTAGTGTTAGATCCCAAAAATTTTTATGTATGAAATTGATTCAAGTAAACATGTCCCAAGATGAACTGGACGCAAACAGAACTGAGATTTGCCCATTGAATTGACTTCGTTTCGTTCATTGTATCTAATCTTCTAATCCGGCCAGCTCAATTTTTATCAGACCAAATACAACAAAAAAGAGACAAGAATAATGGGATTTAACTCATACCTGTGAACTTTTGTGCTGAACCAGTTAAACTGAATGGAGGTCTCGGTTACTCGAACAAAGATTAGGATTAATTTCTGAACTTGAACAAAATCCTAGCTCATTCATCTATACGTATATCATATCATATAATGTTGCACATTTCGAGCTTGTACCATGAGCCAAATCTAGTGGAAGCCAGCCCATGGATTCCATTCTATCCAATCATCATCATCATCATCATCATCCATCAAATGGTAGTGGAAAAGTGGGCCCAGTTTTGTACTTTCAAAAAGGTGGGGCCCTTCATCCCGGGCTATATAGAGATGGCTCTCTCTCCGGCCATCAAACATTTCAGAGAACGGCCAAGAGCACAAGAATGGGGTCTCAGTCCAACAGGCTTCTTTGTTGCCTATCTCTTGCAATGCTGCTGATCTCAGTGAGCTCTGCCAAATTCAGTGACCTCTTCCAACCATATTGGGGAGCAGACAACATAGTAGCACTCGGAGAGCCACTGAAGCTCGCCCTAGATAGTACTTCAGGTTATTCCAGTAGCCCACAATGGATGATGCATGCCTTTGCTTTCCTTCTTTTCCTTCTTTTCTTTTTGATTGATGTCTCTTTGTGTGTGTGTGTGTGTCTATATATATATATATATATATATATATATTTCTCCTAAGCATTGTTTTGAGTCTTTTCCCATCCATTTATCTTGGCTTAGGATGTGGGTTTGGATCCAAAAAGAAGTACCTGTTTGGCCAAGCCAGCATGCAGATAAAACTTGTGGAAGGTGATTCAGCTGGCACTGTGACAGCCTTCTACGTGAGCACCTCTCTCTCTCTCTCTCTCTCTGTGTGTGTGTGTGTGTGTGTGTGTGTGTGTGTGTGTGCAGTGTAAGATCCAGACTCGTTTCACAAGCTACATTTACCCAATTCACAGTACTTCAGGTCTTTTTTTTTTTTAAAGTGTTCACGTCACTCCTTTTGATCACACTATCTCAGCAGTGCATCTTTGAGGCAGTTAATAATGGATCTTCAAACAGAGCCTATATTTATCATCAACGGCGCAAGTTTATCATGGGACTACGACTAATAGTTTAGATATCTGAGCCTTTGTGTTTCTAACTAAGGGCATATATATATATATATATATATATATATATATATATATATGCATTCACATGCTAAAGTTTGAAAGCGTGTGTTCTTTGGATGAATCAATCTCCTAACCACCAAGCATGAGAACTGATGGGCCGGGGTAAGGTCGAGCAGAGAAGGCCAGCAGCAAGTTGAAGAGGAAACAGTAGAAAAATATGATAAAGGGAATGCAAATTAAGGTAACCTATCCTAGAAGCGTAACCATGGCTTATTTTGAGTTGAGGTTCTGTGATACCGGGCAACAAAGTAACTAAGTAGGAATAATATTGGGCAACAATGATACCGGAATAATACCGGGCGGGAAAAGTAAATACAAGAATAGAGAAACAAGATTCTAATAGGATACAGATATCACCATCAAAAGAAAATAAGCTCGCTACTCGAGCAAGAACACCAAAGAGATACACACACCACCCAAAGAAATCTCACAAGGATACAAAGCAAGAACTCGTCACCTATCAGAATCCACCAAAAGATAAAAGTTTAAGAAGAAACTCTTCTTCACGAGCAAATAACTCAATTTGATAATCAACTCAAGTCTGAAAATTCCATTAGCATAAAGGGATTTAAATAGCAAAAGTTGGAACAACCCTCCAAGTATGGGTAATTAAAGCTTACTACTTCCCAACAACTACTAGATAAAATTAATGCACCTAATTCTCGAAAAGCTTGAACAATTCAAAATTTAAAGTTAATTCTAATTACAAATCTTCACATGTTTGAATAGGACCAAGTATATACCAGGCATGCAAGCCTCATAGATCACCTCTGGTTCATTGATGTAATGACCAAAGAATCAAGTTATTTAGCACAACAGACAACCAAATTTAAGTGGATTCATCAGGGTAGAATATCTACTCTAAGACCTAATATTGATTTGTGGATAATTTATATGGAGAGAATTGCTATGGTAACCCAGAAAAATCACCCGAAAAGTCACTCAGGTGCCTTGTACCAATCGCTTGATGAATAGGAATGTCAAGATATGAAGAAATTACAACTCTAGCAACTTTACAATATAAACGACTACCGACTTACAGATGTCCTCCGACGGCCCCAACCACAACGAACTAGACTTCGAGTTCCTTGGCAACCTCTCCGGCGAGCCCTACCTCGTGCAGACCAATGTCTACGTCGACGGTTCGGGAAATCGCGAGCAGCGTCACAGTCTCTGGTTCGATCCGACCATCGACTTCCACACCTACTCCATCCTGTGGAACCATCACCACATCAGGTAACCAAGCATGCTACCAAACCACATCCAGGAATCCCTATACATCCTCTCGTATTCATATAATAACTTTTGAGGCTCTAGTTGCACCAGTTAATGGTGGTTCCACTCCGGTTACGTCCAAGAATGTCCTAATCTTTGCATTCTGCCACAGGTTTCTGGTAGATGGGATACCCATACGGGTGTTCGCCAACAAAGAAGCTAATGGGATCCCCTATCCAAGGGACCAAGCAATGGGAGTCTACGGCTCGGTGTGGAACGCCGACGACTGGGCGACGCAGGGGGGAAGGGTGAAGACCAACTGGAGCCACGCGCCCTTCGTTTCGGCATTCCGGGCCTTCGAGATCGACGCGTGCGAGCTCCCGGCGGAGGCAGCCGGGGCGGAGCGGTGCGAGGGGGGAGGGGCGTTCTGGTGGGATGCTGCCGGGATGAGCGGGCTCAGCCCGCACCAGCAGCGGCAGCTCAGGTGGGTGAGGAAGAGGCACTTGGTGTATGACTACTGTAAGGATACCGCAAGGTCCAGCGAGATGCCTGGAGAATGCTTGAACTGATCATGTGTTTCTGAGTAAATAAATTTGGATCGCTCATTGCTCTATTGCACAATGGGAAGCCTGGCTATATATGTGATGGAAATTGCTTTGATTGGGAAAGCATGGGTTAAAACAAACTGGATTGCATGGATTGTTATGGTTCTGGATTTGGGAAAGCTTATATATACTAACGGCTAGTATCAACTTCAAACATAAGTGGTTCCAGATATATAATCTTATTTTGGTCTGTTATATTGGTACTTCTGTGAAAACCATACAGTGCATAAAATTTGGTCTATAAGCAGTTTAGATAGTAGCATAGTTTAGATTATAAATGTCGGACCCAATCGTTGGTAAGAACTGATTGGATCGACTTTAAATTCGATTGACAGAATTCTGGATTTGTAATAAGCCCAATGATTTGTTCTTGAAACCTTGCATTCTAATCATGAATGTCAAAATCAATCTGGTTAATTAATTGGCATTGTGTCTAGAAACCTCAGGCCATTAGCAACTTCTGGATAGAAGCTAACCAGGATGTAAGTTGTTTCTTGCTCATTTTAGCCGAATGGTAGTGCTTCGCATCTTGCTCCCATGGGAGCAGTTTCTAGTTTGAAAGTCAGTATATGAGGTTCCAGGGTTTCCAATGTGGTGATTTGGCAGGTCCCATCCAGGTTTGGGAGAGTTTAGAGTGATTCAAAGCTTGGTTAGCTAGGGATAATTTAGTACTTCCAAGTGGTTCATGTGCAGTTAAATTAGTCCTTGTGAATGGGGACTAGCCTACATGTTGAATTGCCATGGTACCAGAAAACCTAAATATCTTACTTTGAATTGGATCCACAAGTTAGACCCACATGAAACCATGAGACTTTATATTGCACACCAATTTAATTGGTGCAATTTGGTAGCCTGTCCGTCCCTATTTATCCTGACTTTAAAAATGGCCGGCATACGCCTCCCACCTAAGTCCCTCAACTTCTCTTTTTAGTCGACATAACCAGGCTTCTTGCACCTGTTCTCAAACGAGGCAAAGAAGAAAAAGGAATCCAATGTGAGCCTTCCACTACAAAGCCATGGTTTTTGTACCAAGATATTTTCGAACTATATCCTTGGGGAAAATATATCCTGCACCACATGCAGCCATGCACCACACTAATCATACTAAATCACCAATTTGCATTTCTATAGGCCAGTCACCAAGGTGAGCGCATGATGAATAGAATCTACAGGATTATGTCTTGATGAATAGTATGGTGCACAGCCATATATATGGTGCATGCAGTCCTTGGCCTAAAGGAGGTAGATGCAGTCCTGAACCTCTTCTCCCACTTTGGTGGGTTGTAGGGTGAGCCATTTAAAAGGGCCAGTGACTGCAGAGGAGAGAGATTGTTCTACCCTAATTTATTGTCTTGTGTCGAGACCCATATTCAATCATGTCAAACATAAGAGGATGGAGTGTTCCATATAGGGCGACATAATTTCTTTTGAATATTTCCATGAACCAATTAGTAAGGGGTAGAAACAATGCTTCATACATCACGAGAGAAGATGTAGATATTAAGATATTATTGCATCCATGATTTTTTTCATCTCCCAAATATGTGGCATGATTTGAAAATAAAAATGCTAGAAGTCCAATGACGTTAAGAATCTAGCTATGTATGACCAACTGCAGAGCCCATTTGATAGGTAATTACACAAGAAACATATTGCATAAATAGATAGACAATATTTTTTCTTAGGGTTCGTTTGGTTGGGATATGTTAGTTTCCAAGATAATCTAATAATTTCTGGAAATCATTTATCTGAAAAAATGATTATAGAGAAAAATAAATTTTACCACATTTGGTTGATGGAAAAATTATTTTGAAAAATAGCATCAGAAAAATATTACTATATTTGGTTAGGGATAATCTTATATGAGAATATTGCTAAATTTTTAACAATATTTTTGAATTAAAAATTCAAGTAATAATATTTTTTTCATAGTCCATTGTTGACCATTTATGTAAACATTGTCAATATTGATTATTTCAAATATTGAAATATACTTACATAAGTTATACATAGAGTTACATAAACAATGCTTAATTCAACTTTATTTTAATAAATTATACATATATTAGAAAACATATTTCTTATTATAAATAAAATTTAGCATATTTTTAAAAAATAAATATATTAACTATTAATAATTCCGATGTTAGATTTATTGATAATTAATAAATATTTGTCAATTATTTCTTAATAATTAATATCTATTGATAAATACATTAATATATTATATATACTATTATTTATAAATATTATTAATCAATATATTTATAAGATCATAATATAATATTAAGATAATTAATGTTAATTATATAATATAATTAATATAATATTAATATAATATAAATGAAGGTATTTTTGTCAAGAAATAATAGTTTCGAATTACCTTCACTCGGTAATCTAGCATACGAAAACAAATACCATCCCATGGTGGTATTTATTTACCTTCTCTCTCAATAAAATAGATATAGAACCTACTATTTATTTTACCGTCTCTCATATTCATTTTTCGTACCAAACATGACAATTTCACATGGGATTAGTTTTTCATGCTAGATTACCCCCAACTAAATGGGCCCTGAAAGAAATGGTAGACAATTGTTTGAGTCTTTATGCTCCACTTGAAATCCGAGCACTCTCTAACCCAACAGCTTCATAAGAAATACCCAACTAAATTCTAGATATAGAATAATATTCTTATTAACCTATATTTATAAGAAATATCCAAGATGTTTTGCTGGAATAGTGTTACAAAATTACCAAAACACCCAAATGCAAATCCATTGTATTCTTTGTGAAGGATATGTAACCCATCTACGTAAGAGCGAAAGAGGAAAATTGAATAACTAAATAGCAAATGAGGAAGGTGTAAAATGCTACTAAAATAAAATTCCTCTATTTTGAATTTAAGTCAACATTTTTTAAACTTGGTTTGAAAAGAGGCAAGTAGTTACTAATTAATGCTTAAAAACAACCAGGATATTTTAGTTGTCATATCAAAGTTCCATGAATCCAGCAACTGCGGGTACATCCACCTACTTACATCTGTAGCGAAGTTTAAGCTAAGAACGTGGGGCTTATGGATGAGAATGGCATCTTAGATGATGACAAAGAAGAGAGAGATGGACTTGGAGATGAGGCATGTTTGATGAGAGGGTTAGCGCTTGTGAAGGGGTCAAAGTGGTGAGAGTAGGGGTTTGGGAGGGTGGTGGCATTCTTGAAGCTTGGAGGAAGGTCGATCTAGGGGAGGAGGAGGTGGACAAGTTGATAGATGAGTACAAAGAGAAGAAGACATTGGCAGAGCCAATGATGAAAATAGAATGGATGTCAAAGTAGCTAAAGAGGATGATAATATCGACAAAAGAGCATTGTGGCCATGACCGAGGTAGGGGAAGATGAAGATATGGAGGTTGTGGTGAGTTTTGCAAGATATATCATCTACACTAATGCACATGTATACAGATAGATATGTATGTACCATCTACACAGACACAAACCTTTTAATAAATAGCACACACAATATAAAGTGATACACACTTTTCTTTTCATGGGTTTATTTTTTTTCTCACCCACCCTCTACCGACCAAGCAACTAATACAAAGCACCCATGGCCTTGTTTCTTAATGGTACACCTTTAACTAATCCACCTTCCCATAGGCAAAGGTGGCAAGTGAGGACGGAGAGGAGAGCAAATGTTGTGGCCGGTAAAGAGAGAAATGATATTTGCAAGGGAATGGATGTGGATATGGCCTAAGAAAGTGAAGAAAAAGATGTGGAGGTGGTGCTAAGACTTGTTAAACATCGCTTAAGTTTTTCTTAGACTCATTTAGGCAAGGTGTGGATGTTTAGAACTTTTTTTTTATGGGATTTTCTCCACAATTCACTTTACAAAGGTCAACTATGGAGCATTAGTCTCTTTCTCCCGACATTCTACTTTCCTTAGATTTTAGGTTGATTCTTTTGCTGCTACCATAGATGAGGATTTTTGGGACTTCTCCTTAATGATGCATCATCCTTAATCTTAGAGGAGGAACTACACCTGGATTTTGGAGGAGTTATCAGTTTAGTTTTCAACATTTGGTACTACTTGGGAATCAAACTAGGCATTATAACATCAACAATAAAAGGTAGTATCCATGCATAGTAGTTGTGTTTCAAAGATACATCTATAACTATGTCTACATCCTATACTAGTGAAGTATGCAATGGTAGACTAGAAAGTAAACATAATTGTGTACGAAGAAAATGTATATATGTCTCAGGTAAAGAGTAAGTGTGCACTGAGTATTGGACTTAGTGTAACTAAAATATAAGCATGTATCAAGTTAGGTATTATTGTTGTTGGCTAGTGAATAAATATGCATCAAAGTTCCACAATTAGTCTAAAACAAATATTTTATGTATTATATAATTACAAATAGTATGAGTGTGACAAATATTATGAGTGTATTAAATTGGATAATGCATGCATTGTCCAATAACAAGGCCACCAGCATTTCTATAGCTTGCTTGGCAGGTGGAGGAGAGTGAAATAAAAATATAACCCCAAAAAAGATGTGCATATTCCTATATGTTATATGTATATTGCCTATTGAAAGGCGTGTATTAGTGGTGGTATATGCATATCAATCTGTATGTGTTTTATGTAGGATATATTTCCTCTATGTGTATATCAATGTAGACAATATGTCCTCCAAAATTCACTACCTCCTCCTACCCACCCCTTCTCCCTGTCCTCACTTGCCACTCCATCCACATCTTCCTCTTCCCCTCTATCAAGGTCAACCTTCTCCCATGTTGTGAGAATACCACCTCCCTCCTCCCACCCGCACTCCCATCATTTTGGGCCCTTTAAGAATGTTGTCGCCCTCCCCTACGACCCTGTCATCGGCTTAACCTCATCTTCAACCGCCCCACCCCCACCACCCACCCCCCCCTCTTCTCCATCACCACCAGAACCATCCTCACCCAAAAACCCTACCTCAACTTTGCCCATGATGCATCGCTCCTTTCTCTAACAGCCTTCATTTCTCTGAGGGCTTTGTACACTTAGTCAAGTTGACTCTGATTTTTGTCATCATCTATATTTTGGTTGTCATATAGAATGAATGAGTTGTTGGACATATGGAGGCATGATTTGATCCGGTAGAAGCTAAATGTGAATGGAATTACAAAATGAGGCAATGTAACATTTTCCTACAAAATTGATTTAGAATAGATTATTTTGCAAAATTCACTTTAATCGAAGCCATTATTTACATAGTCAAAGCAAACTAATAATAAGGTAATATTATTTTTTAATAAATACATTTTTATTTTTATAACTTTATGTTGGGGGGAATAAAGTTTCCCCCCAAATGACATAAATGCCCCTAAGAAGCCGTACAACCTCCGACCCCGGACAGCCGAAGTCAGCGTCCGACCTCGGAATGCTCGGCCACAAGACGACCGACCCCGAAACCTCCGACCTAAGAGAAACCCCAATGTCCGAGGACCGTACTCTAACACCCCTCCGGCATTTATTGCGCATGGCCGCTGTAATCTTCCGGCACACTCAACAATAAATGCGGATCTCCGGCTTACTCCACCATTAATGCGGATCTCCGGCTTACTCCATAATAAATGCGGATCTCCGACTTACTCCACAATAAATGCGCATGGCTCCTGACATCTACGGATCCCCAGCTCTCCACGGCAAATCGACCCAGCAGGGTCTAGTCGACTATGATCAGTCTGATCTCGGCCATACCGCCGACATCAGTGCAATGATTCGCCTGACCGAGCGCCGACCTGAACAACATGCCAAGCCGTACTACGGCCTCGCCCTGTTACATCACAGGTAAACCGACCCCCGCATATAAAAGGGAGCCTTGGCCTCTCAAGAGGGGATTGGAACATTTATACACCCAAAAATCACTGTTTATCTCCTTCTCCCTACCATTTGCCCCCTCCCTGACTTGAGCGTCGGAGGGCCGGCGCCGGAGAACCCGGCCACCGGTTCGTGTGCAGGCACCCGGACGGAGGACGCCGCCAGCCAACGGATCGCTGCCCCGCTGCGAGGACCTGCTGCTCCTTCTCTCCGACCGCCCCGGACGGAGGACGCCGCCAGCCAACGGATCGCCGCCCCGCCGTGAGAAACCGCCGCTCCCTCTCCTCGACCGAAGATTGCCCCCGGGTCCAATTTCCAGCAACAGTTGGCGCTAGAGGAAGGGACCGAGTAGCAGTCATGAAGTTGAGAAGTAAGGGAGCCTCTAACGCCTCCCGGCGTCCCCCGCAAAGTCCTGGACACTCTGTCCAGAATTCTCCAACTCCGGCGGACCCAGTTCCTTAGGTCCAGCCGGAACAGTTCGACGCCTTGGTACAGCAAGTCCAGGTCCTGGTCGCCGCCGTCCAAGGCCTACGGCGCGAGGAGGCTTTACCCACGCTTCCCCCGCAGGCCCAGGTCCTGCCGGAGTGTCTCCCCAACGGCCCGGTTCTCCCAAGCCAAAATTTGCATGGCTCCTCCAGAGCCAACAACGGAGAACGAGCTTCTCCCCGGAGAGAGTTACCGGGAGAAGGTTTCGACCGGAGACCCCAACTTTCTGAGGCGGAGTCAGCCCCGGATCACCGTGAGCTGGCGCAAACCACAGCGACAATCCCACGGGTGGGGGAGCTCGACCGAAAAGTCGAGCATCTGGAGCGCCAGATTGCGGCACTCCACAGCAAGAAGGCAAGACAGGAAGGGGACTTTGAGTTCACTACCAAGTCCCCCTTCTCCCGCCAGATCGAGGACGAGCCAGTTCCCGCGAGGTTCAAAATGCCTCAGGTGGAGCCCTACAGCGGAATCACCGACCCCCTCGACCACTTGGAGAGTTATCGGGCCCTCATGGCCCTACAAGGGTCCTCGGAGGCCATACTCTGCAAGGCCTTCCCAGCAACCCTCCGAGGGACCGCTCGGCTTTGGTTCTCTGGTCTGAAGCCGAACACGGTGTCCTCTTTTGAGCAGCTCGGCAGGCAGTTCGCCACCAACTTTGCTGCCAGCCGGCGCCAGCGACGGACATCAGACTCCCTCCTGGACATCAAGCAGAGGAGGGGGAGTCCCTCAAAGAGTACTTGGACCGCTTTACCGCCGCCACATGGGAGGTTCGCGAGCTAGACCAGTCGATAGCCATGTTGGCTCTGAAGACTGGGGTCCGCTCCTACCGATTCCTCTTCTCCATCGAGAAGAGCTTCCCGGCCGACTTCACCGAAATGCTGGCCCGAGCCCGGAAGTACGCCAAGGCCGAGGAGGCAGTCGCCTCCAGGCGGGGGGCAATCGAGCCCACCTCGAAGAAGCGGAAGAAGCGCCGCGAGGAGCGCGGCCGACAAAGGAGCCGGTCTCCCCGCCGAGAGAAGAATCTCCCCAGACTGAGGAGCCCGCCCCGTCAGCAAGGGCGACCTCAGCAGAGGACACCTCCTCGTCCGAGGTCTCCACCACGGCCCCGGACGTACCAGGCGAGGTACGAGAACTATACACCCGTCAATGCTCCTCGGGCCGAGATCCTGATGGAAATTGAGGGTCGGGACTTCTTCCGACCCCCGCCTCCTATGCGAGACACGGGATTTCCCCGGAATTTCCAGGAAGTACTGCCGCTTCCACCGAGATCGCGGGCACGACACGGAGGACTGCTTCCAACTCCGGGACGAGATAGAAGCGCTCATCAGACGGGGAGTACTCAACCGGTTCGTGAGGAACCGACATGAGGAAAGGAGGCCGGCGGAGAATGTCGCACCAACCGAAAATCCTGGCGGCAACAGGCCTATCGCCGGCACCATCAACATGATTGGGCGGACCTCGGCAGGAACAGCCGCCCAGGGAGCACCCCCGAAGCGCCCACGCACTGATGAAGTCATCTCGTTCTCGGACGAGGACTTAGAAGGGGTTGAGACCCCTCACGATGACGCTGTGGTCATCTCAATGATTGTAAATAGGTTTGATGTAAAGCGTGTCCTAGTTGACAATGGAAGCTCAGCCAACATTTTGTACTACCATGCCTACCAAAAATGGGGTTGACAGAAGGACACCTCCGGAGAATCAATGCCCCGCTGGTTGGGTTTACCGGAGATGCGGTCCCGGTTGAAGGTGAGGCTAGCTTCCTTGTCACAGTTGGCCTCGCCCCCCGGGAGAGCACTGTGAGGATGGACTTCCTGGTGGTCCGTCTGCCCTCGGTCTACAACGCCATCCTTGGGCGCCCAGGGTTAAACGCCCTTCGAGCCGTGGTTTCAACTCGCCATTTGCTCATGCGGTTCCCCACCGGCCAAGGAGTGGGCGAGGTCCGCGGAGACCAACTGGTCGCCAAGCAATGCTACATGGCGGCCCACACAGTAAAGCAACCAGCCGAGGCGCCAGACCGCCCGATGGGCCCTTCACTGCCCATAGAAACCCTCGATGCGAGGGACACCCTCTGGAAGAAGCAAGTAGAGCGCGGTGAGCTCCTTATTCAAATCCCACTACAAGAAAATTTTCCCGAGCTAACCGTGCAGGTTGGCTCCGGCCTCGGCGCCCATGAGAGGAATCGCCTCGTCAGCTTCCTGCGGGACAACGCTGACGTCTTCGCCTGGTCGCCCGCGGACGTGCCAGGAATTGACCCCGAGGTCATGGTCCACCGACTCCAGGTGAGGCCAACCAGCAGGCCTGTAAAGCAGAAGAAAAGAGGCTCCGCCCCTGAGCGACAACGAGCTGCGGCCGAGGAGGTGGACAAACTCCTCGGAACCGGCTTCATCCGGGAGGTCTCCTACCCGGATTGGCTCGCCAACGTAGTCCTCGTAAAGAAGGCCAACGGAAAATGGCGTATGTGCGTGGACTACACCGACCTGAACAAGGCCTACCCAAAAGACAGCTTCCCTCTCCCGAGCATCGACCAGCTCGTCGACTCCACTTCAGGACACCAACTGCTAACTTTTATGGACGCCTTTTCAGGATACAATCAAATCCGAATGGCGCCGGAAGACGAGGAGAAAACGGCCTTCATCACCGACAAGGGCACCTACTGCTACAAGGTGATGCCCTTTGGCCTGAAAAACGCTGGGGCCACCTATCAGAGACTGGTCAGCCAAATCTTTAAAGACCAGATCGGCCGGAACATGGAAGTCTATGTGGACGACATGCTGGTAAAGAGCCAAGCGGCGGAACACCACGTAGCCGATCTCAACGAGACATTCGCCAAGCTCAGAAAATACCAAATGAAACTCAATCCGGCGAAGTGCGTGTTCGGGGTCACCTCGGGCAAGTTCCTGGGTTTCATAGTGACCCAACGCGGAATTGAAGCCAACCCGGAGAAAATCCGGGCACTGCAAGAGATGTCGCCTCCAAAGACAGTTAAGGAGGTGCAGCGGCTCGCGGGGCGGGTAGCCGCCCTGGGAAGGTTCGTTTCTCGGTCAGCCGAGCGTTGCCTCCCCTTCTTCAAGAGCCTCAAACGGCCGAAAGACTTCTGGTGGACAGAAGAATGCCAGCAAGCCTTTGAAGAGCTTCGGAGCCTTCTGGCCTCTCCCCCGCTGCTCACCAAGCCCCAGAAGGGCGAAATTCTTTACTTATATCTGGCCGCCTCCCCAGCTGCAGTAAGCTCGGTCCTCGTCCGGAAAAAAGACAAGCTCCAAAAGCCGGTCTATTACACCAGCCGGGTTCTCAGGGATGCTGAGACCCGATATTCTAAACTTGAGAAGACCATCTTCGCTCTGATCATCTCGGCTCGGAGACTCAGGCCTTACTTCCAAGCCCACACGATAGCTATTAACCGACCAGCCTATGAAGCAGATATTGCAGAGGTCGGATCGTGCGGGGAGGATCGCCAAATGGGCGGTCGAGCTCGGGGAATTCGACCTAGAATATCGGCCCAGGCCGGCTATCAAAGCTCAGATACTCGCCGACTTCATCGTGGAGTGCACCCTTCCGGACGACCCCGAGCCGCCATCTGAGTCCGTGGAGGAGACCCCGAAGCAGCCATGGGTCCTGCACTCGGATGGGTCTTCGACCCCGGGGGGCAGCGGGGCCGGACTTATCCTCACCAGTTCAGATGGAGTGGTGGCCGAGCAAGCTCTGCGCCTCGAATTCCCGGCCTCGAACAATGAGGCCGAGTATGAGGCTCTCATCGCCGGGCTCAAGCTGGCGAAAGAACTAAAAGTGGGAGACCTGACGGCCTTCAGCGACTCCCAGCTGGTGGTGAACCAGGTCCAAGGAGATTTTGAAGCTAAAGAGCCATCCATGCAAAAGTATCTCCAAAAGTGCGGGAACTCATATCTGCCCTGAACTCTTTCAATATTCAGTACATTTCCAGAGCGGAAAACCTCAGGGCAGACCAGCTGTCCAAGCTGGCAACCTCCCGCATGAGCGAGCTTCCTAAGGGAACCGCGCTCGAGTATCTTCAGACCCCCAGCACGGAGGAACCCGAGCCTACCATGTGCGTCGACTCCGAGCCAAGCTGGATCGATGGGCTCGTCTGCTACCTTCAGGACGGAACCCTACCTCATGACGAGACGGAGGCTCGCCGAATCAAGCGCCAGGCTCCCCGGTATGTCTTATACGAGAACAGGCTCTATCGACGATCATTTACTTCTCCCCTTCTCAGATGCCTCCGCCCCTCCGAGGCGGACTATGCTCTCCGGGAGGTCCATGAAGGGATCTGCGGAAATCACCTGGGGGGTCGAGCCTTGGCCCATAAGATCCTGCGGCAGGGATACTACTGGCCCACACTCCAGAAGGACGCAACAGATTTCGTCCGCAAGTGCGATCGGTGCCAACGAAACGCCAATATCCAGCGCCGACCTTCAGCTCTGCTGACCTCCATCATCGCCCCCTGGCCGTTTGCCCAATGGGGGATCGACATCCTGGGGCCCTTTCCCCTGGCCACCGGACAGAGAAAGTTCCTGGTCGTCTCCATCGACTACTTCACCAAATGGGTCGAGGCCGAACCTGTTGCCCGGATCACCGAGCAAAAGATGCGGGACTTCGTGTGGAAGTCTATAATCTGCCGATTCGGACTACCCCGTATCCTTATATCTGACAATGGTCGACAATTTGACAATGTTCATTTCAGGGAGTTTTGCTCTGAGCTCGGCATTGATCATCGCTTCACCTCAGTTGCCCATCCCCAGACAAACGGGGAAACTGAGGTAACTAACCGAACTATTTTGCAGGGACTCAAAGCTAGACTTGATCGGTCCAAAGGACAGTGGGTCGAGGACTTGTACAATGTCCTTTGGGCGTACCGGACCACGTTCCGACTGCCCACGGGAGAGACCCCCTTCAACCTAGCATACGGCACTGAGGCCGTCATCCCATTGGAGATCGGCTTGCCTTCTCCGAGGGTGGAGCATTACGACCCCGATACCAATTCCTCCCAGCTCAGGAGCAATTTGGACCTCGTCGAAGAGACAAGAGAAGTCGCCCGGGTGCGCATGGCGAGATATCAACAGCGAACGGCCCAATACTACAACTCCAGAGTTAAGCCCAAGCTCTTCAAAGTAGGGGACCTCGTCCTCAGGAAAGCCGAGACTTCTCAACCAACCGAGCGAGGAAAGCTCGCCCCAAACTGGGAAGGACCGTATCAAATCGCCCGGGTACAACGGCCAGGGGCGTACAAATTGAAGTCCCTGGAAGGGACTCTGATCCCACGAAGCTGGAACTCCGAGAACTTACGAATGTACTACCAGTGAAACCCCAAGGGGTTCAAGATAATCAGGATAATGGACTCAGCTCCTTTTTCTGCAAATATTTCTCTCATTTTGATGACTGTAATCCTCTTCTAATATTGGGTCGTCTGTGATCCTCAGATTTTCCGGCCAAAATCGGGATGCCTCGAGGCTCGACCATAGAGTCCCAAACTCCCTCGACCTCGGAAAGAATCGCAGGACGGTGAAACGTCGACTGGTGCAAGATTCCTCGACTAAGATCGAGATGCCCCGAGTGTCGACAGTGCGTGCCCAGACCCCTCGACACTTCGGAAAGACGGGGTAGTACCTTCGCAGTCCCCCGTGGCGCTCAACACCAACAACGGGGTAGTACCTTCGCGGCCCCCCGTAGCGCCTCCTCGACTAAGGTCGGGATGCCCCGAGGGTCGACCGTAGAGAACCAGACTCCCTCGACCTCGGGAAGGCGCCGTGAGGGGTGGAAAGGGTGGCTCCACCCGGGGCGCCACAAAGTGGACCCCCGGGAGCGGTCGACGATCCCCGATCCCCGAAGCGAGCGATCCCTCGACTAAGGTCGGGATGCCCCGAGGGTCGACCGTAGAGAACCAGACTCCCTCGACCTCGGGAAGCGTCGCCGGTCGGTAGAGCGTGCCCAGACCAGCCGACCTGACGAACGATCCCTCGACTAAGGTCGGGATGCCCCGAGGGTCGACCGTAGAGAACCAGACTCCCTCGACCTCAGAAAGGCGCCGTGAGGGGTGGAAAGGGTGGCTCCACCCGGGGCGCCACAAAGTGGACCCCCGGGAGCGGTCGACGATCCCCGATCCCCGAAGCGAGCGATCCCTCGACTAAGGTCGGGATGCCCCGAGTGTCGACCGTAGAGAACCAGACTCCCTCGACCTCGGGAAGCGTCGCCGGTCGGTAAAGCGTGCCCAGACCAGCCGACCTGACGAACGATCCCTCGACTAAGGTCGGGATGCCCCGAGGGTCGACCGTAGAGAACCAGAATCCCTCGACCTCGGGAAGGCGCCGTGAGGGGTGGAAAGGGTGGCTCCACCCGGGGCGCCACAAAGTGGACCCCCGGGAGCGGTCGACGATCCCCGATCCCCGAAGCGAGCGATCCCTCGACTAAGGTCGGGATGCCCCGAGGGTCGACCGTAGAGAACCAGACTCCCTCGACCTCGGGAAGCGTCGCCGGTCGGTAAAGCGTGCCCAGACCAGCCGACCTGACGAACGATCCCTCGACTAAGGTCGGGATGCCCCGAGGGTCGACCGTAGAGAACCAGACTTCCTCGACCTCGGGAAGGCGCCGTGAGGGATGGAAAGGGTGGCTCCACCCGGGGCGCCACAAAGTGGACCCCCGGGAGCGGTCGACGATCCCCGATCCCCGAAGCGAGCGATCCCTCGACTAAGGTCGGGATGCCCCGAGTGTCGACCGTAGAGAACCAGACTCCCTCGACCTCGGGAAGCGTCGCCGGTCGGTAAAGCGTGCCCAGACCAGCCGACCTGACGAACGATCCCTCGACTAAGGTCGGGATGCCCCGAGGGTCGACCGTAGAGAACCAGACTCCCTCGACCTCGGGAAGGCGCCGTGAGGGGTGGAAAGGGTGGCTCCACCCGGGGCGCCACAAAGTGGACCCCCGGGAGCGGTCGACGATCCCCGATCCCCGAAGTGAACGATCCCTCGACTAAGGTCGGGATGCCCCGAGGGTCGACCGTAGAGAACCAGACTCCCTCGACCTCGGGAAGCGTCGCCGGTCGGTAGAGCGTGCCCAGACCAGCCGACCTGACGAACGATCCCTCGACTAAGGTCGGAATGCCCCGAGGGTCGACCGTAGAGAACCAGACTCCCTCGACCTCGGGAGGTATCACAGGTCAGCAAAGCGTCCACGAACCCGCCGACCTGACATGAGATCCCTCGACCAAGGTTGAGGCGCTCCGAGGTCCGACCATAGGGTCTTAAGCCCCCTCGATCTCAAAAAGGGCTACAAATCAACAGAACCTCCCCAGATCCTCTCAACTCCGGCAGGAGTCGCCGGGTCCATGGGAAGCCCGAGCCCCTTTTACAAGTCAAAAATGACTCCGGAGGTCGACGAGGAAGGGAAGCGACCTACTCCACCATGCGAAGCATGACCCCGAGAATGCAAGAGGTACACCCAACTAGACGCCCTCCTTGTCAAATTTTATCTACATATTGCCGAGCGGGATCTCGTCCAATGTTGGAGTCTTATTTTGCCCCAAAGCCGGGCTTCTTCGCTGGGTCGGCTTAAGACCGACCTCCCAACTTCATTATGCCTGCTCTGTTCGTTAAGTCTCCGCAATCCGTACTAAGGCTCCATAAAGTAGGGCCCAACTCGGCTCTTCTAAGTAAACTCCGACGTCCAGCTGAGAAAGTGGTCCCGGCCACGAATGTACCAGCCAAGCACAGGTACCAAGGCAATCTTTGGGAATCCCAGCCTTGTTCACCGAAATCTCGGCAGGGTCCGAGAACGATAACTACGAAAATCTTCGGCAATAACTTGTTTATTAGCCCGCGCTCCCTATGAAAGGTTTGAAGTTAAGTTCGGAAACCCGACTAAACTCCCCGAATAGCGGCACGCGCAGACCTAGTTCGGTCTTACTTGAAGGGCTAAGGCCCGACCTCGATGCCTTGGGATTTCCCTGAAGGCCAAACGTGGCAACTCCCACGACTCTAAGATCCGAGTTATAGGACTTAGAGAAATTTTCTAAAAACCTAAGCTCGGAGCTCCCTTTGGTCGAGACGACTGGAATCCGAGAAGGCTAAGATATAGCCAGGGAAAAGGGCAGCTTCGTTAAGCAGCCCAAAGATTAAAATACGAAGTTAGAGGTCGTCGAGGCGGTTAGCTAAGGTTCTAGCCTCATCCACGACAACAGAGGGAAAGATGAACACAGAATGACAAAAACATTTCTTCATTAACAAAGGGCCGGAAGGCCAA